>NW_027108206.1:985359-988520 GCF_000696795.3 Halyomorpha halys
TCTGTAAAAAACTATATACATATCCATATAAAAGTATAAGACTTCACCACAAATGATCCCGTGCCCAAACACAGGCACATACTATAATATAGCGATAGTAACATAATAACCAATAGTAACTTAATTTAAGAAGGGCAAAGTAGGAATATAACTACTTACCTAAAGCCTCTAGAATCGATACAGTATCAAAACCTCTATAGATTTTGACAGATGCAATAACAATCAATAAGAGTATTAATGGATGAATCAAAATCCATAATATGAATTTCCAATGCCTATAACAAATATGTTTTGCTTTAGTCTTCATAGTACACACAGAAATAAGTAATTAATAATGATAATGAAAAATATATGGCTAGGAGTAATAATATAATTAAAGTAGTTAGTAATTTTATAGATAGTATTGCTTCCAACCACCCAGTAGGTCAAACTTTAGTTAGTTGATGTTATATGATTTGGAGATTGATGTTTCTTACCATGTATATAAATAAAGTAATATTTAGTTACTTTTTTCTTAGGAAGGAAGGAAACTTACATACAGCAACAAATTCAATGTGAAACTTATAATTTCAAGATGGATGAATTGGAAGTTTGGTATATTAAATTTATCAGCGCATGAAGGCTAATTCCAGGCAATGATAAAACTATTGTACTTAAAGATACATTTTGATGAATAGTCTCTATTTAAGAGATATATTGTAATATATAAATATTACCATTTATCCAAACTATTAAATTTCCAACTTAATTGATTAAAAGATTTTGTTTTAATTAAGTAAAGAAAAAGTTTCAGATTTTTAATTATAATTTGAGTTTTTTCTTTGCCTGCACCTAGACGAGTTTCTTTTTATATATTACACATGGTCAATCAACGATCTTCCAAGAACTGGTGAATGTGTGTAATCAAAAATAAGGACTAAATAATAGGAAATTACAGATACATGATCTTTACAAAAAAAGGGTTTAATCAAAGACTACTCCAAGGTTTTTATGAAGAAATAGTATTGAACTGGTACTTTTTTTTTATTAAATGAATTACTATGTTTTTTTAGGAAAGGATTAAATGGATTTCAGAAAGGGACAAGATCCAATACCACTGACTTAGGATTTATTGAAATTGAAGGAAAGTAGGTTACTGGTAGTGAGAGTGCTAATTGCGTAAAATATCTCAAGCAACTTGTTAATAATTAGATGGACTTCAAAGAAGGGGGGAGAGGAAGAAATGATGTGAAGAGAACCTTGAGAGGAATTCAGTAGATGACTGAACGAAGATTATAATGAGAACAATTGCTATAAAGAATAAGAACACTAAAGGAATAAGAAACATAATGTATGAAGAGGGAGAAACACTTATATAGCCAGAGTAAATCCTAGATAGAAAGATGGGACATTATCAAAATATGTTTGCTAATCATTTAACATTAATAATTGTGACAACAAGAGATGAAATGCTGGACAATGGACAAGAAAATATTTGGAAGGATGAAGTAGAAGATCTATAGATAGAATTGAGACTACCAAGGAACCAGAATTTGATAGCATTTCTAGCCAGAAATTATTAAATGTGAAGGGCATAAGTTGGTATAAGTTTTACAGTTTCAGAAAATAAAGGATTCCAAGAGGACACTCAAAAATAAATAATTTTTTATGTACCCTAATACTTTTATTTTTTACAAGTCTTTTATTTCAGTTTGTGAATAAAAAATAAAAACAATTAGATTATGTAAAATAATACTTTACCTCTTTGATGCAGGATATAAAAGAAGAGAAATAGGTGTGATAACAAGGCCAGTGAGGTAGGCAAAACTAAAATTTGACATTCCAACACACATAAGTAAAGTTCCAAGGTATACAAGACTAAGAATATGTAGCATCGACCAGTCCTTTCCTTTAAATCTAAAACAAAATATTTAATATTATTGCAAACAGAATTTTTAAAAATAAACAACATTGATAACCAAATAAAACAATAAGCTTCAATTGAAAATACAGAACTATCTTCGAAATAATTTTCTAATAAGATGGTATGAGCTAGTTGTGAGCCGTGGGTAGTCAGAAAATGCTTTACTACCATGGGCCTCAAAAATCATACTCATACTACCTATCTATTCAATTAGTAATACTAAAAATAACCTCAAAACCCACACTTCTCAACAGAAATACTTAATTACTTCCTATGACCCTACTGTACTAAAACTTTCTGAACAAACATCATCCCTAAACCTCTCTTTTAACTTTAATACGACTCACATCACCCATTGTCCATTAATCTACACTACAGAAAATAATAATGTCTGAATTCACCTACATTCATCCTGAACATTGTCCTTTAGCTCATTCATTCCCATTAATTCTATAACCCGTCAATAGACACCAACATGAAACAAAACACCTACTCCCTCCCCTTTTATTATGTCCAAAATTCACTGAATTGCCCCTATGCAATACTAACAATATGACAGCACCTTTTTTCTTTAGTATTTAAGAGTCAGAACCTGACCTACCATTATTCTTTTGATAAGTCCCAATTTAGTATTATATTAAACTTTATTTTGTTTTTTCTTCATTCCCCATCTATCTAACCTCTCTTTTATATTTATAGATTTGTTTGTTTTTTTTATTGCAATACTAACATTATTTTTACATTTATACCAACCAAACGCCTCTCCCTCCTTTTCTTTTAACCATTTCATGAAAAATAGTTTGTAATTTTAATTTTACTTTGTTTTATTTATTTCTATATACTTGCTGTTTCTTTTCTCACATTTTTTTTATGAATATGATAAAATTCTCTAATCACTTTTCATGCAGTTTTAGTATTTATTTTTTTGTCTGTATATTCCAAGAATTTCTTACTTTCTTATTTCACTTGAAGGAGCAAATCAAGTTTTTATCTGTGAAACTTTTATGTAGCCATTTAAATTTTTACTTTTAGTACATTAAAACATGCTCTTTCGTTTCCAATTTTTTTTCCTTTTCTACTATATATTTTTTTAATTTATGGTTATGCATGTTTATTTTGTAATTTTTTAAGTAACATAAGTAAATATATTTTTTTTTGTAAGATTGAGCTTCAAATTAATTGGTATATTTAATATTCTCTCTCTCTCTCTCTCTCTCTCTCTCTCTCTCTCTCTCTCTCTCTCTCTCTCTCTCTCTCT
>NW_027108206.1:988625-997338 GCF_000696795.3 Halyomorpha halys
TCTCTCTCTCTCTCTCTCTCTCTCTCTCTCTCTCTCTCTCTCTCTCCTCTACCTCAGCCATTGCAGGGAATATTCATCAACCCAAACTCAGTAAGTGAAGGGTTAGGCCCAATTTACGAAATATATAAAACTTTTCTGACAAAACTGGCTGTCCCAGCATCACTGCTTTTTGTCCTTCTTCCAAGACATAATCAAGAAGTCCCAGTTCTTTACAACTTCTACCTCATTCCTCTAAGACCAATCCATTGCTAGATATAACAAGAGGCAGCACGTTTCCTTCTTTTAGCTGGTAGAGTATCTTCAGTTTCTCACAGAGCTGTTGATATTTTCAGTTTTTTCTCAAACCACTTTATGTATGTTATCGTCTTCCTCTTACGTCAACTATTGTTGCCATCTTTTCTTTTCTCTAGAAAACCTGCATATCCAGTTCATTGTTTGACATAATATGGTCTGTTAATACAGAACAATAATATAGGTTGATTCCAATAACTAATGGTTTCTTTGTACCATTTAATCCCTTATCCTTCCATACAATTTTGAAGTCATCCTCACTTTTTCTTTCTATTGATGTCGGATTTTGGAGATTAATGTTCATGTAGTCTTCATCCATTTTTCTCATCATAGCGATGATTGTAGAAGAGCTCGCCATAAAATATTCTTTCATAGAATTTTCTTGTTTTTAGCATAACTCTTAATTAATGGTTAAGAGTCAGGTGATGAACTTAACCATTAATCATCATCATCATGTGAACTAAGCAATCGAATTCCAGAAGTTTGGTACTTGACCAGGAAATAACACCAAAGCTGTACACTACTAATGGAATCACCCATGCATTAATACATTTTATTTTAATTACAGTTACCCTATAACACATACTTACACTTTAAAAATAACAGAGTCTACATTTGATAATTTTAAAAAGTACCTAAAGAATATCTTAAATTTATAACAAATTAATTACATCACTAATAGAAACCTAATTATCAACAAATGAATGAGGATGAAAACCCTTAAATCAATATTCTTATATGATAAAGCTCATCTGGTAGTACAATAATTAATAAATACTAGATACCTGGAAAAAACTACTAGAGGTACTATGAATGAAACTACAGACATAACAGAGTAGACAGCCATCGTTCTGATGCGAGAGTTCGCAAATGTTAGCATTGAAACAATATTGGAACCAGCATCTGCCATAAATCCTATAGCATGAGCAATAAGAAACATAGTACATGTCCCTGCTATATTTGGATCCACATCCTGTAATTGTTTAGAAATCAGTAAATTGAACTTAAACAAATACTAATTGATTGTAAGTTGTTAAATGAATTACCTGAGAAGCATCTTCCCTTTCAAGCCGCATTTCAACATGTAATGAAAAGGCTCTAATGAACAATGCAGCAATAAGCATCCCATTACAAGGCATATACAAACCTTAAAGAAAAAATATCTTTATTAGAACATAAATATATCATAACAATAAGCTTTAATAATAAAAGAAATATTTAACAAAATCCTCTCTGTAAGGGAGGAATAATGGAATCAGCTCTAATAATGAACCCTGCCTCTCCGTTTGAACTAATACAACTAAAATATTTCATAATAACAACAATGGGCTTACAAGGCTCAGGTACTTCTCAGATGATTTTGGCGAAACCAGATTGGAAACAAATCAAAGGCCAACTGGGGATGCGAAAATCTAATACTGTATAATCTTGAAATTTTAAAGAACTGTTTATTACGGCCATGGTCACTATTTATCGTTTATTTTCAATAAATGAGTTTACTAGCACATAGGAAAGTACTTTAGTTGAATGATTTTTCAAAATGGCTTCTATCACTTACAGTGGGGAATTCTACCCTAAACTTAAATACATCTTTACTGTTGGAAATCTAACATTAGACTGTGAATTCCTTTGACTAAGTATAGCCAATCATACAATCAATTATTATAAATCTTTTTCTTTAATTATTATAAATTTCAGTTACTTTGTTGATACAAATTATTAATTTTTATAAGTTTTGGCATCCGACATATACACTACAACAAATGCTACCAGAAATACCAATGTTTTTAAAGGTGACTGTTGTTCTGTAGACCTTGAGCATTTAATTTTTTAAATTGTATTATTTAAAATATTCAACTTGACTTGTTAAAATCACAAAATGTTCAAACTACAGAAAATTGGTCAAATAAATGTTATTTACTAATATAATGCATCCAAATTTGAATTAATACTTAAATTAATCACAAATAGTGTGAAAAACACTAAAATTATAACACAAGTCTAATTTCTGCACATTATTTTTGATACACTAAAAAAAATAATAATTTCCTTTTATTACTGTCAAACATTGACATTAGTTAATATTGATCCTGTTTATATAATATCCGTTTAATGTTCATGGCAACAGTCAATATTGTTAATGTTTTATTTTACTAAAGATGTAAAATATCACAACAAAATATATGTATGTATATATAACAGCCACAAGAACAAAGATGAATAAAATAATCAGAAAAGCAAAAAGAGAATTCCAAAAAGAAAGATTGCAAGCTATTCAGGATAACAGGCAGGTAGGAAATATATAGGTGAGTTCCACACCAACATCAAGAAAGAAAGGGTAGGGTAAAGTATTGTTGTAGTAGAAACATGCTAATGCGTGGAGAAGGTGGAAAACTGATAGTAACCAAAGAAAATATACTAAACATCTGGAAAGAACATTTCCAGGAACCTATGAATAAAGGAGAGCCCACAAACAATGGAAATATGGATCATACTGAGGAACTCGACCCGCATCTTGTAGAAAAATTGGATATTCTCAATATTGATATAGCTATCAACAGACTTAAAAGTAGGATGGTCTCGAGAAGAGACAGCCTATTATCAGATCAGTTCAAAGATGGTGGAGACACTTTAAGAGCCAAGCCATTAGAACTAATCCAGAAAATATAGGAGGAAGAAAGGATACCAGAGGCGTAATTTGTTCTATCCTAAAGAGGGGCTCCAGATATGAGTGTGGCAATTACGGAGGCATAGTACTACTTCCGGTGGCCTATAAGATAATGACCAATATCCTAAATTGGATATCTCAGTATTAGGAGAATATAACAGGTGACCACTAGGTAGGGTTCAGGAGAAGAAAGAACTCACTAGACCAGATCTTCCGAAAACCGATACTCAAGAAACAATTGAAAGTAGATAGTAATGTTAAAGCCACCTTTAATTGACGATAGCTTTAAAAAGAACAAAAACAAAACAAGCTGGGGCGGATTATAAACATTTATTTCGCTGAACTAACAATTGAAAACATATAGTAAAATCAGAATATAACTTCCATAAATAAAATAAAGAATAAAAATTAAAATAAAACTGTCCTTCATGATAAAATAAAATGAAATGAAAAAATAAACAAAATTAATAAATATAAAATAAAATACTGCCAATGTGTCAGAGAAGAGATAGGTCCTGAAGAGAATATTATCCGCTTTGAAAGGTCAGATATGATGTTTTCAAATCCAATTGTTCAAACTTTGGTGGGCCAACATCTATATGTAGATAACAATTTATGCAAACAGGGTTTGATGACAATATCCGGCAAAGTACACAAAGGCGACTGATATTAATCTGTAGAAAGTTGTCTTGTTGCTAGGTAATATAATCCCTACGGGCTGTTGTTTCTGCCTTCAATTATTTGCAATACAAAGTAATAAATACAGCTACAAAGGATCTTTTAAAATAAAAACACACTTCTAGGGAAAATACAAAATAAAAATAAAAATATAATTAAATGAAAAAACTATGTCTATTAACAAAAATTTACAAATTAATATTAAATATGGCATTAACAGGTGGGGGGGATGTCGAAAAGAAGCATAAAATCCTTGAGTATACAGATGAGACTGTGGTCCTAGGAAGTAACCAAGATAACATGGAAAAATTCGCAAAGACTAATAAGAGAAGTAGAGAAAATCTACAATTACAGGAGAAATCGGGGATCAGAACCTTAACACATGGAGGAGAAGAGTGAACTGCTTGAAGAGACTGGCCAGTTAATATCTCATAATATGAAGACAAGGAGGGAAGTTTCTGACAAATCACCAAAGAAGTACATGCATGTGGCCTGCCATTATCATAAAACAAAATGATGTCCTTGTGATTGAACATTGCTGGCCTCTTTCCTTGGAGTGCTGTTTTTAAATTACCTAATTCCTGATAGTACCTTTCCAAATTTAGCTTTTTGTTCGGTTTCAACAGCTCAAAATAAATTGTTCCTCAAGTGTCTCACCATATCCACAACCATTCTCTTACTCACAGTCAACTTAAATTTAGAAGTGGAAGGTGCAGGTTTTCCAGATTCACAATATGCCCTTTTCCTTACAATGTTTTCACAAGTAATCCACTTATCATCTTCAGTTATAATCCGGCATGAGAAGGGTTCAATCTTGCTCCGTGCAAACAGAGATCTGCTATGATATGATGACTCGATCATTGGAATTCTTCACACTTAACTGATATAGCACCCATCTCAAATAATTACACACCAATCCTAGTTTCTGAATATGGTCCAAAATGGTTTGTTAAGCTGAATCAAGCCTTTTTGCAATCCACAACATTATGAAAAAAATATTTTAATATGATATTAATAGTAATATTATTGATCAAAGATGGGTGCCTATTTCAAATCTTTTTAACCATCTGCATGTTCAATCAGAAACTGAACATTCACCATACTCTTTCAATAAATTTCTATATACTTCAATAGCTTTTTTTTCTTGTTAGAATTTTTACAAATCATCTTTGTCTTAGTTCATACACTAGATCAGTATTTATACATTCAGTATTAAAAACAGAGAGCCAAATATGTGCGCATACTTGTTGAAACTTGATGTAACCAGAACAGATAGAACTTTCTGGTACTCCTAAAGTAATATATCTATTAATCTCGTTAGTATATTTTTTATTTTTACACCCAATTACGAGTAATCTCAATAGCTCATATTTACCTCTGGATCCTTGAAAAAATGAATAATTGGAATTTTACTGAATAAGTAATCACAAAAATTAGGAAAAATGTGGTACAGTCAGATCTAGGATGCACCATTTTAGGGGGCTCTTGACTAGTTGTTTTTATACATTGTAAATTGGCTGTTGGATATTGCTAAAAATATTTTATAAAATAATACAATACTCAGCATAAATACTGAATATATAATATACTAATTTTAAAATTTACTGTACTAGCAATGAGTATAAAACAAGTTCAATGTAGTATCATTTCTTGGGACCAATGAGAAATAAATAATAACTGTACTAGGCAGGAATAAAACCCACAACATTTCGAACTGGGCACTCTGGGACCCATGCCCCAACATACATGACAGTCACGTTCCCCACCATAGTTCTCCTTATTCCAATCAATGCTTAGTCACCTCCATATGGCACTGGAGAATTCGGTGTGAGTTAGGGTCAAACTGAAAGCTGTGTCGGACTCCCAAACATCCAAACCAGGTGGAGGGTGCACGAGCTGAATTGTAAAGAGGTTATAAAAATAAGCTGTCTTTAATTAACCCATTTGAGGAATCAACAGGACCCCATTGTACTAATGCCAATTTCAGGTAGAATAGGTAGTACCTGCAGAGTATTTTAATTAACCCCATACTTGTGGCAACAAAATGTCACACAGTTATTTTACAAACCCTAATGATTTATCTATATCTGGAGAAGACCCGAAGATTCAGACCTCTCCATGAATATCAATGAATCCTTCATAGGAAACCTTCTGATTTATCTGAAAGAGAAGGTTAGTGGACTAAATCTCCTGATGTGGAGGCGGAAAAGGATGTGGCAACTTCACCTCAGTTTGACGTAGTTGCCCAGCCCACCATCGATCCTAAATCACAGACCTTGTATGTTCACATACACACAGACCATTTTGTGGGACTAGGTTATTTAGACTCAGGAAGGCCTTGAAACATTTACCTTAATTGAAAATTCAGATTGAAAAGTTTACAATACTTCTGCTTACTATACATATCATATATAGGTAAATGAAATTAAAATAAAATGTTTATTAATTAATTTAAGTTAACAAGATTACAATTGAAATAGAAAAAGTTAAATTTAATTTAAATTGAATTGGAAAAGGTTACCATTCTAATTGGACAGGGTTTCATTTGAACCAGAAATGGTAATATTTGACAAGGAAAAATTAAATTTGATTTGAAAAAAGTTACATTTAAAATTAAAAAGATTACATTTGATTTGGAAGCTTGACAATTAACTTAAAAATCCTATGTAAGTTTATAATATCTAAGAATTTTAAAAATTATTAAACATAAAAAATTTTCTAAAAGAATATTACTCACCTATGCTTGCAAATCTATCTGTGTCTGTCATAATATAAAAAAAGTAAGATTGGTGAAAACGTTCTAATAAGTTATTGATACTCCGGAACAAACCTTCAATTACCCTGAAAGAAAAAAATCAAACAATAAGGTCTAGGAGAAATTATCAGAAAAACAGTAATAAAATATAAGGTAAGAGGTTTCTGAAAATCAGTTTTCATTCTGAGAAACGATAACTGATGTGTTGCATTTAGTGCTAAATGCTTAATCGAGGGTAAGGAGGAAACATTCAAAAACAAGTTGATAGAGAGTGAGTGACTAATACAATGCATTTGGGAATGTATTATTTAGGAATGAAGATGGTTAAAATTAAAATATTCTAAAAATAATAATTTAAAAAAAATGCTGGTATGTAGCAGATTGCCGACCTACACATCACAAGAAGTTAAACAGCTGCTGAGGGACTGAGAAGTCATCAGTTGAACAGCTATCTTACGTCATTCTAGTCTAGAATTCGGGGGAAGAGGTTTGGGTTGAGAAATCCGGGAAAAGTGATTAGTTGTCTCCCACTTCTCATAAGCATTCTCTTGGCGAATAGATTATAGCTTATTGGAATGGTGGTGGGTCTCATGAATATTCTAGGCGCTTAATATTTCATATTTCATAAGATGTTGAGCAAGAGAACCAGAAGTAAGAGTTGATGCTCTTTCCAAGGTCTCAGATGATTTATCAAGTATCAAATCATCTCTCAACAGTAGTGTATTTCGTATACTCTTTAGTATATATAAGTCATATCAGATTTCTCCTTGTATCATCTTCTAAAGAAGAATTTACTTTGTCTTTTCATTTATCATTATTTGAACATATTGCTTTTTATCAGGTGTTATTTATTTTGATTATTTTTAACTTCATTTATCTTTATTATTTACTTAGTTTAAGAATTTACAATTATTTAATAATTATAACCATTAGGGGAATTTTCTGCAAGATAATATACTCCTACTTTGTAAATTTTTAATGAACAGTTAAAAAATCCATGTGAGGTCCATCAAGTTGATCAAATAAAAAAATTCTAGTGCAGTTCGCGCATCACACAACTTTCACTTACAGCCTTAATCTTAGAAAAAAAACTACTATTACTAAGTTTTTACGTGTCTATGGTTGTTATGACAATGGTCAAAAAAGTAATAACTATCACCATAACAAGGAACAATAGAAACTTGAAAACATTCATTTTCTCCTTCAGTTAATTATCAAATTATTTCATTCCTTTATATTTATTACCACTAACAATGAGAGATGGTGAATTATTTCAAATAAACAAAATTAAAGGTACTTTACAGGAAGCTTTTTTGAAAATCCAGCATTTAAGCATAGTTAGATAACTTAAATGAAGATAATATTGAAATGATATCAAAAACCACTTTATTCCACATTGATATGAGTTCATAAAAAATTCTTGGAGCAGTTTTTAAGAAAATGGTAAAAGTGGCACTTCCAGTAAGTCATTTTTAGCAAAAAAAGGTGTTGTAACGTTCCAGGCTTATAATATGTAATTTCAGTTTTGCATGTTTTGCTTCTGAGCTAGACTGTTCATATACATACAAACAGACAAACCATTTTTGCAAAACTTGGTTGGTTATTTGGACTCAGGGGACCTTAAAATATCCTGTTGGTAACTTGGATTCAAAATTTTACACAATCACAATACTTCCCTTTACTTTATATTTCATACATAAGTAAGTGAAAGTGTTCCAAATCCAGAAACTGTACAAAGAGTGAGACTATACTTTCTGGGCTCCAAGATCTCATGGAGACCATGGTTACATGGAGAACCACTTATATTAGATTGGGTTTGGAAACTCCACCTTTCAAGGTCTGCAGACTAACACTGAAGATATCATAGAAGGACGGGAAAGCATAAAAATGGCTGAATGGCCAAGCATCAACATGGCTGAAGAAGTTTTTATGAATTATGTCATCAATTAGTTTGATATCCGGTGTTTTGAGTTGAGTTGAGAAACCATAACAACCTGAAGGTTTTCAAGATCTCATACCAACAATATAGGAATATAAAATTTTAATTTCAGAACTAACTTCAAGATTTTAATTAATATTAATATTTGAGGAGAAGATGGTTGGGGGTGCGGTCAATGAAATTATTTTACTTTTATCTTATTTTACTCTTTCCCCTTATTTACTCCACTTTTATCCTTTTTCCTGCCCGCGTTATAAGTTTTGTACACCTTACTTATAATTTGCCTCTTTTATCATCTATTATTGTTACATATATTTTCTTCCTCTCAATTTTCATTTTCTTTCCATATTTAAATTTTAAATTAATAATAACTAATATGTTC
>NW_027108206.1:997473-1001635 GCF_000696795.3 Halyomorpha halys
TTTCTTTTTTATTTTTTATTTTTCTATACTTACTGTGGTTGTTATCTTGTTTTGTTTTTAGCCCTGAAGAAGGCTAGAAACTCTAGCCGAAACGTCGGCACATTAAAATAAGTTAGTCATACTTATTTGTGTTTCATTGACCGCACCCCCAACCATCTTCTCCTCATTTATCATCCACGGTCAACTATCTCTCATAATTATAATATTAATATTTATTCATTCATAAAATTTATAGCAAGCAGTATACAATCTACTACAACCCTAACTTATAAATAAGAGTAATCAATACTGCAAATAATATAATGACCATTATTCCTGAAATTATTTATTATTATAGGACAGAGGGAGACAGTTTATGAGAGCCCTTATAATTAATAAAAAGGTACAGTATTTAACAAACCTGCCAACATGATGTAGCGTAACATATGGACCATTTCCATTAGATATATGCCCTTCCATAGTTATAGCTTCAATACCAAACCTGTAATAAAAAATAGTATAATATTGTAATATAATAACAACGATAAAATCAATAATAGAGATGAGGTTGGCATGAAAAAAAATAAAATATAAACCTAATATAATTGGAAATATTACTCCTTCCATTATTTTTTAAAGTATTTACATTCATCCAAACAAGTCTAATCATCAAATATGCAGAGGAAATTATCAGAGACTACCAAAGAGGTTTTAGGTGGAATCAGTTAATTATTGATCAAATCTTTTCATTGTGGAAAATATTACAGAAAAAGCTAGAATATAAAGGTGTAGTCCATCAGCTGTATGCCAAATTCGAAAAGGCTTACGATTCAATTGACCACCAGGAGTTGTATAATAATTTGACTGAATGGGGAATACTAAGCAATTTAGTAATCTAGTAAGGATGTGCATGACTGAAACATTTAGTACAGTTTGAATTGTTAATTATTAATCTGAGAAGTTTGAGGTTCATTAGAGTATAAAACAAAGTGATTCTCTTTCAACTGTCTTATTTAATTCAGCACTAGAATATGTCATTAGAAAAGTGATATGGCAAATGAGACGAACAAGTAAAGTCAAAGGGCTTATTAATGAACAAATCCCTGAAAAGTAAATAAGTGCTAAATCAACTCATAAACGTCTAAGAGGTAGAACGAAACATAGGAGGGTAGATTGCGTTAGGAGTATACCTTGATTTTCAGCATGTCTAAAATAAAATAATGTAAATAGTAAATTACATAAAGTGATTACCGATGAAAAAGACCATGATTGCCGTCTGGTACACCCGGAGCTTGAGCTAACAACATGGATATCATAATCTCAAGGGAGTGTTGCCACTGCTCATAACTAGGCAGATTGTGAATTTTCTCCTAAGAACATAAACATAATGTTTTTATTGAATTTGAATGAAATTGTCAAAATCCACACTATAAATGATAAAAATTGAAAGCCAGACAATGGTGGAAACTTGGTGATAGCACTGAAATACAGAGTTTTAAGGAGAATGCCAGAATTTGAATCGATCTAACTTTATCAGGTTTAGAGTAAAAAAAGGATAGGTCACCATCATAAAGAAAGAAGATTGTAGGATCCCTATATAAGTGTACATAGACACACAAAGCATAATTAGATCCAAATGAAAACTCATATTGTGCTGGAAGGATAATGTCTCTACATATTGGTCATTCAAATATAAACAAAAATTTGTTAAACAAAAAAATATAAATATAAGTAAATGGTAAATACATTATCAATTAACAATACAACAATTAGCACCCTCCCCCCTCCAAATTCTAAAGCATTCTTATTCCTCTATTTTAATAATAAGACAACCAACTTACCTTGTTAGCAAAGGTATGTCTAACCCTCTCCTTAGAACAAATCCTTAGGACTAAATTGACCAGATCGAGGTTGGGGAGTTGACCATTCAGTCCAGACACTTTAACGTCAACATACTTTATAAAGTCAGAATGAAGCTCTAAGTTGATGGCTGCTTGTATCGCTCCCCCTCTAGCCTCAAGCTCGCCAGACTGTAGTACACCTATCCAGGGAAAACAAAATTAAAATCATGAATATTTTGTTCACACAATGTTAGTTTTATTAAAACAGATAATGAAAGCAGTTAAGAAAGGAGAGTGACTTGATACCTTTTCCCATAGAGTTAACCCACTTTTTGGACTACTGACTATTTTGCCTGGCTAACATTTTCCAGGTTACCATTGCAAAACCCTTGAGTCCACAACTGGTACGACTTTTAGCCACCCTTATCAACACAATTCTTTCTCATTGGTTCTGAAGTAACAAAGTAAAACACCATTTAGTGGCTATCTATCAGTAGGATCAAGTGGCTTTCAGTTAAGCAACAATTAATTTAATATTTCTTTTTCCAGTGACTATTTTTAAAGGGTTTTATCTTAGTTTCCTCACTTACATATTTCTATTTTAATAAAACTATTGATTTAAATAATTTATTTACATGAAATTTTAAATAAAAATATAGAAACTATTTTATAATATTTAGAAAAATAAAATTTTATGTATATAAATAATAATACCTTATTTAAGTACATATTGTAACAGATTTTTTCAGTTTACTAGGAGGGTACTCATTTTAACCCCCATTTTACAAATAATACAAATGTTCATTTAATTGTACTCCTCATTTCTCAAATTGTATAACGTATTATACATAACATAAAAGTAATTTACATGTATTCTGTATTTCTATAGGTTATAGAGTTCATCTGGAGGTGGTTGTTAAATTTTTCCTAGCTGACAGCAGTTATTTTTCAATCTGGACATTTCCCCTTCGAATGTCAAAGCAACACAGAATTCACATTCCTTTCCTAATCACCATTTTCCAAATATTCAACTTGTTCAGCTTCAAATAAGGCCAACATCAATTTGAGTCTTTTAGTTCAAATATTTTCATTGTATGTTATATTGTGCTTCCTTTTCTTTTCTAACTGTTCAGGCTTTAAGTTTTCAACTTGGCATCTAGTTCAAAGTTTTTTTAACTGTTCAAGATTTTTTCAATTCGCTGAGAGAGTAAAGTATAATATGACACAGGGATACCAAACAATTTTTTATATAATAGTTAAACATTTTATAGAAACCTTTCTTCAATATTTCAATCATACCCCCATTGTATGGTTTATACAAGTGATTAAAATAAGTGTAATCTATTGAAATAAATTTGACTATGAGATATATAAATTTCACTATATCAATCAGACTATTCAACACAATCCACTCTCCTTAAAATAACCCACAACCTCCAAACTGACATTGAACACCAAATCCTAACTATCCTAATCCTCCTTGATTTCTCTAAAGCGTTTCACACGCTTGACTACAACATCCTTCTTAACAAACTACGAAATCTTACTCTATCCAACACTGCTTTGCACTGGTTTCAATCCTTTCTTTCTGATCGCTCCCAGTACATACTGGGATTCCAGATAAACCATCATCACTGACTCAACCCTTACTAGTGGTGTCCCTCAGGGTTCATCGCTTTCCCCCACCCTTTTCACCATCTACATCAATGACCTTCCTCTCCTCCTTATCCAACATTCTCAATACCATTTGTATGCTGACGATTTCCAAATTTACCTTTCCTTCCTAGGTTCTGACCTATTGGTTGCCACGGAGAAGCAAAAAGACTTAAATCGAATTAGTCACTGGCATAAGAAAACAAGCTTAAGTTGAATGCAGAGAAGACTAAGGCAATTGTAATAGGATCCAATCACCTCCTGAAAACTATTCCTCATATTCCAACCTTATTCCTAAACAACAATCCAATACAATAGCATCCATACGTTACCTAGGTGTCACTATAGACCAAACTCTCTCCTGAAAAAACCACGTCTCCGATATTTCCTGTTGTACCTTCTCCACCATAAAGCGTTTAAATTATCTTTGTCACCTACTTCCTTTTGAAACCCGTAGGCTCCTGGTTACTTCCTTAATATTACCCTACGATGATTATTGATGTGTGGTTTACGGGGGTGTCTCTGGGGATCTCAAAGCAAAATTAAAACGGTTAATTAATAGCTTTGTATGATTCATCTTTGGGGTCCCCAGGGAACCCTCTGTCACCTGATTTTATGAAGAATTCAAGTGGCTTTACCCCTCCTCTCGTCGTATATATTTTCTTGCTTCCTTTCTCTACCAAGTTATC
>NW_027108206.1:1001830-1002414 GCF_000696795.3 Halyomorpha halys
ATATATTTTCTGTACTCAATGTTTCAGATTTTCGTTTATTCTTGTAAATATGTATATTAGCAGAAATTGTACCTTTCCATTTATTATTTTTAGTTAAATTACATTTGATTTTTATCATTTTTGTTTTCTATTATTTATTATCAGAAGTGTTTGACATATGGTTTTACTTTATTTGTTCTATTCTTATCTTATATATTCTGTTAATTATTGTTGTTCATTTTTATCTTTTCAATTTCACTATTTTATTATATTTTATGACATTTTATAATTTCATTTTTATTTTGTGTCTCACTATAAGGCTCTAAAGCCTAATTTTGACGCCTGTATATAATTGTAAAGGGATCAATCCCAGAATAAATAGAGAATATTATTATACCAGGCCATATACTTAAACAACATTACTAAGCATCAACTCCTTTACTTAGGTTTAAGCACATTCAGGTAGACTTGATTGAACCTTTACCACCCACTGATAGAAAGTATTATATACTCTCCTCCTTATCCAACATTCTCAATACCATTTGTATGCTGACGATTTCCAAATTTACCTTTCCTTCCTAGGTTCTGACCTATTGGTTGCCACG
>NW_027108206.1:1002464-1017018 GCF_000696795.3 Halyomorpha halys
CATATAATTTAAAATATGTAGAAGATGGTCAGGGTTGCGGTCAAAAAAGAACAAAACAGTTTTCAACTATTTATTGTCCGACTTTTCGCCCCACTTTGTAGGGGTTCATCAGGGCTAAAAAGATACAAAAACAACTAAGAACATTACAACAATAAGAAACAAAAAGGTAAATTAAGGTAGGATAAATATTATATAAAAAATAAGTGAAAAGGAAATTATATACAAATCAAAAGAAGGAAGAAATAAAATAGTATTAATATAAAATAAACTTGAATAAACAATGATAAGAATAAAAAATATACGGTTAAAAAAGTACAGGGGACGCATATAAAACAGAAAAGTAGATGTAGGAAAACAAAATTTAAACACACTAAAAGACGGAAAATGAAGAAGAAAGTTGTGATTAAATAAAGGTCGCGAAAGAATAAATAAAAATAAAATTAATAATGATAGTAAATAAGCAAAGAACTCAAATATAAATTGAATCATAGATTAATTAATGTATTAACATAACTAATAATATATACTGATAGAAAATATTGTTAGGATAATAAATACAATATAGGTATGATAAAAATGATTGAAAAAGAATTAAATAAAGAATATTAAATAAAAAGGTATAAAAATAAAATACAGAATAATTAGACAATGATATTCTTATCATTGTTTATTCAAGTTTATTTTATACTAATACTATTTTATTTCTTCCTTCCTTTCATTTGTATATAATTTTCTTTTCACTAATTTTTTACATAATATTTATCCTACCTTAACTTACCTTTTTGTTTCATATTGTTGTAATCTTCTTAGTTGTTTTTGTATCTTTTTAGCCCTGATGAAGCCCAACAGAGTCGTTGGACAATAAATAGTTGAAAACTATTTTGTTCTTTTTTGACCGCAACCCTGACCATCTTCTACGTATTTTGAAATTATTATTCCTTTACCATCATTGACACAGGTCTGAAGTGTGTGCACTAAAAAAGAACATCTGCAACAAAGTGGCAGAAGTGATTGTTGGCATTAATTAGCAGCAACTCATCCTTATACTTTTTATGAATAAGTAATATCAAAGCTATTGGATTACTTGTAAAAGTGTGTATATCACACATGGCACTAAATGAAGAAATACCGAAAATACAGTTTGTATATAACATCAATAAATAAATGTAAGGTATTCTCTTCCAATGTGTAAGATAAATAGTAAGATGTCATCACTATGCAACAGTATATCATCATTAACACTTGTTGCATGTGCTATGAACAATGATATATCTTTGTTTGGCACAAAAAGTTTGTATATCATTTTAAGAGTTCTTTGAACTCTGATAATTGTGTAGTTCACAATATTTATTCTTACCAAACTAGAAATTTGAATAATTTTAATATTTATTTCATTAATTAAAAAAAAATCTTATTAATTATTCTAAAACTATAATGAACAAAATTCTTAGGAAAAACTAATGTAAATATTGTTAAAAAAAACAAAACAAATATAACCTTACCAGTACCACAAGTTACACCATGATATGCTTCTAACCAGGCTTGCATTCCAACTTGTTCATGTTCGGTGACCAACATAATTATGTCTTTAGCCCAATATTTTTGCTCTAGAAATTAAAATAAAAAACTGATTCAAACCCTGATAAATTTCAAACAGTAAACAGTTATCGGGAAGAAAACATCAAAAAAATAAAAATATCATAATAGGTGAGGGAAAATGGGATTTGCAGGATAATTGAATGCCTGAAATGGTTTTTATTTCTTTATTTGGACGTAAAAAGAGTTTAATTTTTTTATTAAATGAAAATATATAATTCACATGCAACATCTCTTAACAGGATTCATGTCGAAATGTGTTGTCATTACTCAACCTTCAGTGGAGTGGTAAAGCTTTTATCTTTAGACATGAACTGGAATAATGCAAAAATGATTACCATGATTCACCCGAGCAACGGAACATCAAACAGAGACTACAAAGCCATTACAATTCAAAATGTTACGTTAAAATAGTTAGTGACTAAATATAATTTTTTTTTCTTTTTAACTAATAGCCATATACTACCTAATAATCAGCTGCTGTGACTGTCTTTAGAGACATCATACACCAAATTTAAGTTGCATCAATCACCTACTTGTCAAACGCACTAAACTTTCCATTCACTACAAAAAATTATTATATACTATGATAATCAGACCAATTTGGACATATGGAATTGAGCTCGGGATCTCTACTAAACCATCAAATTCCTCCTGTATCCAATCCTTACAATCTAAAATCCTCCATAAAATCCTTGATGCTCCTTATTAGGTCACACATAAGCTCATCCACAATGACCTTAACATCTCTTTTGTTACAGATTTGGCCCGAAACAGATATATGTATTTTCATTCCAAACTCCTTACCCATCCTAACCCATTAGTTCTTAATCTCTCATCCTTAACAATCCCAGATAATCCTCTGAGGCATCTGAAAAGAAGATGGCCACGGAACCTTCTAATTTAAACTAATGTTTGAAGTACCACCATTGGGTGGTTCCTTCCCAAGTTTTTTAAGTGCTTGAAACATTCATCCAAAATACTTTTTATATGAGGAGAAGATGGTTGGGGGGTGCGGTCAAAATATAACACAAATAAGTTGAAATAACTTATTTAATAGTGTCAACGTTTCGGCCAGAATTTCTAGCCTTCATTACACAGCTAAGTGACCAATCAAGCCACTTGGCTGTCTGAATTGCTTCTAGCAGCCCTTATGAAGGCTGAATGTTGATACTATTAAATAAGTTATTTCAACTTATTCATGTTATATTTTGACCGTAACCTCCAACCATCTTCTCCTCATATAATTTATCCACGGTCCACTATCTCTCATCATTTCAAAATACTTACTGTATTATTATTATTATTTTTTTTTTTTTTGTACAGTTGTAAATTGCATAAAATAAATTTTTAAAAAATTAAGAAAAATAATTAGTAATTTTACAAACAATTGTAGTTATCCACTTCCAGTTTACAAGTTTTGTAATAAATAAACCAATTGGCTAAAAAAAATAAACAAATTACTGAACAATAAATTAACTACATGAACTATTAATATCAATAACCACATTCAATTTCAATTTATAATAGGGGCATTTGTTTCCAAAATAGTACAAATCCTAAACATTAAATTTATACAATCCATCAATAATAAAGTATTATGTTCTCATCATTAAGAAAGAATTAGGACTTCGTATTCAGTAAATAAATAAAATTCTTCTGAGTATTATGTAATAAATTTTATTGATTTAGTAATATATATATATATATAAATATTGATTCTAATTTATTTCATGTTAATTTTATGCATCACTAATATATCTATCAATAACAAAAATCTAAGTAATTTTGTGTATCAAACATTATAAAAAGATAAACAGTTTTACTCAACAATATAAAAAGATGTGAGAAAGAGGATTTTGATGATAAATATCAAAACACCAATGGCGGAGTGGTATACGATAGACAAAATGACCCCCTCCCCCCCCATAGTCAGTAATGGATTAGCGGACTGAATACCAATGAGCTAATTCATCTACGTAGATAATAAGAACTTTTTATATCACCAGGCTTTAGTAAGGAAATGTAATAGCTGACAGAATGCCAGTGAAGGGAGTTTACCAAATGACATGAACCTAACAATAAAATCATAATAATGTATTTGTAAAGCATGCATACTGCATGGCAGTGAATAGTGTTGAAAGAACATTTCCTCAATCAATGTTACAAAAACTATCAATTTTTTTTATTACACCTACTTACTCCTAAAATACTGAGTAATTGCCAACATTACTGCTAGCCCTGGTGCTGTGGTCTCAGCAGGGTTGTTATTGCTCCTGTATGGAACAGATAGAACGATAGCTTCATTACTGGCACCTCCTCCACGAATGATTCCATAGATGTTCTTACCACTGTAGGTCTAACAAAATAAATAATTTAATAATATATAAAAGTTGAACAAAATTTAGTCTGCTTAAAGTTAAAAAAAAATATTTTAAAAATAAATACATAAAATGGCTTTCCCCACAAAAAGATTATTTCAAAAACTTTTAATACGAACAGGGAATTAACTATCATTGCCAATAATGAATTAAATTTATAAAGTAGTATTATAACAGTGTCACAAAGTAAAGATTTCCATAGTACTAATCAACCAATAAAATAAATTTATAAGAGCTTATTCATTTTACTACGAATTTCAAAAATAAAAAAAAAATACTTTCTGTGATATTTAATAGCATTCTCTTTTGCAATTCAGTTCTTAACTATGGCTACATTCTGAAAAATCACATCAGAGAAATATTTTACTGGCCATGAAGAACACTATAACTTTTTCTAACGAACTATATAAATAAAAATGTGTGGGATTGAGTTTAAACATTAAACATCATTCACTTTTACAATTAAATATGATTATGATAATTCCTGTAATAATACTAACGGGAAAAGCTAGTAATTCAAATACCGCATAAGTCACCAAATAAATGTTTTCAATTTTTATAAATTCTACTTGTAAAAAAAAAATATGTACATCTCCTTTTTACACTTCAACAATAATTTTTTTCAATAGTGTGTGAAAAAAAAACAGATGGATAAACAGAATCAACAAACATGCGAAAGAGCTACATTTAGCAAACTGGAAAGCAGACTCCAAGAAAAGCAGGTGTGGGGAAGGCCGGTTCGGGCAACCAAAGAACTTTAAGGCTTGTAGAGCTAACCGAAAAAAAAAATTTCAATATTATTCAGATTGAAATCAGGGCTAGATCTGCGCCATGTCCAAATCTTCAATATAATGAGCCATATTATAATATGGGTCCACTGTTGTTAAGTAATTGTCATTTAGCTATTTTAGAATTTAGTTGCTTTATATATTTACAAATATGAGAATTTCAATTGATATCTTTTAACATTTTTAGGTTTGATTTATTTCATTGAAACTCTGTAATATGTACTCAACTTAATATCATGGTAAATTTATTTACTTTATTTTATTCTTTTTTATTTATTTTTTTTGTGGCACACCAATAGTGTGTCAAGTATTGAAAATGCTATATTATGCCAAAGTAAAAATACTTTTTTTCATCTATCAGTACTTCTTCAAAAATATAGCTATGTGTTAAAAGGCACAGGAGTAAACTGGCCAGTAGAAATCTGTCTTGTATGAAAGTGGTCTTCCTAATACACTAACTTAAGCTAGTTTTATGATTCTTGATCATTGAATGTGCGCAAAAAATAATTGACAACTTCAATAAAATGATTTTTACTTATAAAAATGAAGAGTTACTTAATCACCCCAAAACTTCCTGATAATGTGAAGTTGTGAACAAAAGATTCAACAGAAGCAAGAGTAAACTTTTCTCTAAGCCAATCCTCCGGGATTGACTCTCCATCCAACACATAGTCCTCCATTTCTCTTAAAATAGCTTTAGCATCTTTTTGTAGGTCAGATCCAACTACAACTAGTCCTGGAAGTAATGCATTTTCAGAGAGATAGGTTGCTGTAAAAAAATTCAAAAAGATAACAATGAGTGTATATAAGCATAAATAATTTTAGATTTATGAAATACCTCCCAAATAATAAATTAATGTAAGTTAGGACAAAACTTCAATACAACTAGTCTACAGCAATGATATATTTTATAGTAATAAAGAAAAATTTCAAATAAGATGCACTATCATTATAACCCTCTGAATATAGAGGGGCCGCTAATAACCACAAATTCTATCACGTATCATATCTTACTTTAAAATATAAAAATGGTTAAAAAAATGTTTGTCTTCACCAGAATGAAGGAAATTTATTTCCCAACTAACTGTATTGCTTGAAGCATAATACACATCAGTACATAGTAAAAATGTATTTATTATAATCATTTGTTCTTTGAATAATGTGACTTGAGTTTCATAAGAATTTTTACTAAAGCTCCTTGTAATCACAATTAAGATAGTTCAGTTCTTAGATTTGACTATCAAGGAAAGACTATGAATGTGGGATCACCGATTCCAATGAAACATTATTCAATTTTATTTTATATTGATACTATTTTATGCCTTCCTTCCTTTTATTTATATGTAATTTCTTATCACTTTATTTTTATATAATATTTATCCTAGATTAAATTGCCTTATTGTTGTAATATTGTCAGTTTTTTTTTTTTTATCTTTTTAGCCCTGATGAAGCCCTGCAAAGAGGGGCGAAACGTCGGAAAATAAATAGTTGTAAACTATTTTTGTTTTTCTTTTGACCGCAACCCTGACCATCTTCTTATATTTCAATTTTTACGGTCAAATATATATAAAAAAAAGTTTTAACTATATTATAAAATTTGATTACAATAAATTTCATTAATTCCAAATTTTTATTAACATGGATTTGCACAATTGGATAAATATTTGAAAATCAAACTAATCTCAACTCAAACATATAAAATTACAGCAGACTGTTAAAAACTATTTTCAAAATAGCAACTAAAATTGCACATGTTTATTCTGCTGAAATATCAGAAAATATCCAAGGATTTACGTTTCATATGAAAATACAGTTAAGTGATACTAATTACAATTGAGCACATTAATCAAAGTGTTCTTACTGTACTATTTTTCTCTTCAAAGAGTAGTCTTCAGAACACTTTGCTATTTTATGAAGCCTACAAAAAATGTATCTATAAGTCCTCAAGTCAGCAAACTGCTTTGCTAAAACATATTAAAAAAAAAAAGTCAAGCAAGTTTTATATTTAAAAAAAAAATCATTCTCGTTAAAGATCATTTATAAAATTTAATTCTGTATTAATGTCAGTGGAGTCAGCCACCCTACTTCCAAGCTCTAATAGTTAACAGCTAGATTGTCTTCAAATTTTTCTTAGTATAGAAATGATGAAGCATCCTGTTCCTATTTCAATAATTGAATGAGTACCTTCCACTCGATTTGAAGGTGTTTAGTCAATTTTATATGTTTCAGTTGATATTATTTTAAATTTCAAAAGACTTAACTAGATGTCCATAAAAGTGAGATTATATCTTATCGTTGTGTTGTTCATTATTGCATAAACCTTTTCCATCCTGTAGGTGTTATCTCCATCCAGGAACATCATTATGGGAGAGAGCAGGAAAGGAGAGTGTCATACCCCCCCCCCCCATTTGAAACCCAAAATCTGGGAAATTTGAGACAAAACAATATTAACAGAGATTAATACACTCAATTTTTTTTTTTTTTTCCTACGCCAAAGGAGGCACATCTGCCATTTTGTAACTACACTCAAAATTACACATTAACACTTTCTAGACAGGTCAGTTTTCAAAAAATGTGTAAGAAAACAGCAAATTCTAGAGAATATTCCTCAGAACCCCGGCAAGTTGGAAAATCATGTCAAATTGTTGGGAAATTTTATATTTTTATCTCTCTCTCTCTCCTCACCCCCCAATAAATTGTTGCAGAAACACAATAAAATTTCATATGTCTCTATCTTGATCCAAGATTTAAAATTTGAAGAAAACGATGCACTTACTAATTGATATTTCAATAAAAATAAATATTACCACCGTTAGCAAGCCTAAAAGCCATATTTGAATTCAATAACTCAAGGTAATTATTCATGCAACATTATTTCACTGATCTTTCATTGGTTTGTTTATTGAAAATGAAAAAAAATTGTAATCTAAGATTTTAACACCAAAGTTACGTTTTAAATTGGTAATTCATTTTTTTTAACTTTATTGAAGTCATTCAAACTTGCATTAATCATGAAATATGCAAAATAAAATTGGGCTAATCACAACAGAGTAAAGTAATTCATATAAATGTTTGATTATCTGATAAAAAATGTGGGCAAACAAAATATGCAAAGGCATAAAAATCTGAGCACTGGTTATAACCAAGAATTGTCGACCCCTTTCTCAATGTGAATAGGCGAGTGCACACTCACTTCCATGTCAGAGTGACAGTTGTGTAAAAGTACTGTTACTAAATATGTTTGTAAATGTTAAAAATGGAAATTTATAAATAAAGAAGGGAAAAAATACAAAGAACCTATACACTATCACCCTTAGAGATTGATATATACACAGATACCCTATTCAAACAATTATATCTTAATATACTAATATAATAGTATATATGTGTGAATATTACCTGAATTAATCTGATCACTAGCTAAACACAAAAACCAAACAATGGACATAAGATATAGTAGAAAACATACTAATTTATGCCTCTTCACTAATATTTTAAATGGTTTGCCTTTAAGACCTGATGGGTCAGTTAAAAGAGCCATATTTTGACTAAACCAAGATTAGATCAAAATACTTCTAAAGACTATAGCTCATTTAACGTAGGTTTAATTCATCAAAAACATTAGAGCATTGAATATGACTATTCAGGTTAACAGATTATTATGAATAAATCATGGTAAATACGACAGAAAATATTAATTTCCTTAAAAGGGAAGACTAAAAAAAGTAACAGAGTTTTATAGCAAATTCAGCAACAGTCGAAATGTGAAAAATACAAAAAAACACCAACTACATTATTTAAACTAAGCGCACTATCAAAACGCCTTTATCTCGATAAGGGAATGACTAACCTAGCAGTGAAATACAAAAATACCAAATAAGTTACTTTACACTAGGTGTGTAACAACTGAGCTTTGAACCTGTTACCGATTTTCCAAAGTAACAAGTACGACTATTTCCTGTAGTATCAAGTAGGAACCTTACATGCTCTGATAATGTGGTGACCTTTTTTTTTCCTTGAGTACTTACCGTTTTTATCCCTTACATTTGGAATTCGGTTGATTTTTTACTCTAGTCAACTTTTTCGAGTAATGTAACAGACATTGTATTAGGTAATTCTTAGGAACTGGAATGACCGTATCTGTTAATGAAAAATACTGATTTTGGACATCAATAAGGATGAACCGTTCCTCATGAAAACGAGGAGCCGTTCCAGTATCGAAAGTGATTGAAACGTTATAATGGCTTCGTTTTTACTTCACAGCAGTAATAGAACGTTTCGATCCACCTTGGGGTGGCATAAAATCTGTACTGCCGATGTGGGTATTTTGTTTTTGCTTTAACGTCTAATTGTTGGATTGTGAGTTATTTCGGGTAAAATGGCTTTAAGTTATATGGACTGCTATTGCAGTGTAGTCTGCACGATAGTCCTATTATTCATAAGAGATGTTGAAGTTTTGTATGATTTATGATTAGTAAGTAGCTCATACGGACGATAAAGAACGATAGTTTTAATCCTTAGATACTTTTCCTGTTAGAAACATGTTTTTTTTTCTTTAGATGTTGAACTTGAGAACATAAAATTACCTAAACCATTTTGGGACGGGATAAGTTTATTTTAGGGATCCAGGAGGGAATTTCAATTTTAGGTGAGGGGTGGATTTTGAGATTCAGGTCAGATTTAATATCAGATTAGCCTTCGGGGTGGTTATGATTTTGGAGTCTTGAGGAGATTCATTTAAGGGCCCCGAGCGGATGCATGTAACAATTGCTTCACTGATCATTATATGTACTATCAACTATCTCGCAAGAGTTAGTGCGACAGTGCTGTATCATTTACTATGTTACATACTTTACTGTATGACAGCATTTACTGTCATAACTGCAACTATCAGTAACAGTATTGACCATGGCAGTGGTGGCGAGTGTTTCTGTATTGACTGAAACAGTGCGACAGTTCATTGTTAAGGCGTATCCACATGACAGTTTAACTTGACTATTGCTTCAGTGACATAACTTATACCATCAACAATCACGCCTGAATTATATGATGATTAGGACTATCACACTGTATGGCTACAGTTGTTACTGAAATGACTGAAACTGTGAGACAGTTCAATGTCAAAGCGTGACGGTCAACGTGACAGTTGTTTCATTAACATTGCATGTGCTATCAACCATCATACCATACCAAGAGTGATAGTAAATACTGTCATGACTGCAAAAACCATACAGTTGTAGTTATAACCAAACACAGTCCTTGCTCAGGCCTAGGGACTATTTCATAGGATTGTCTGATAGTTTGACTAATGGAAACGAAATCGAAACAATTAAGTCAACAGTTAAGCCCGTTAATTTCCTGAGATTCATTATCTCAAAATGTTTGGTTTCGTGTGTTGTTTGTTATTTTTGTGTTTAGAGATCTCTTTAAGAAAGATCAAATATATTAATGTGAATGGTTTTATTTTCCTGTTATTATTCCCTTGAAGCCTGAATATATCTTGAATCTATATATCTTGAATATATCTTCCTCACTTTCAGGTTTTAATACTTAATAGTTATCTAGTTATGAAATATATGAAATGCCTGTTGTTTCTCTCTCTAGTTATATCCCAAAACTGAAATTGAGTTTTTTCTGGTCAATGATACTAGTTTATTTTGCAGTAAACCTAAAAAAAAAAATGGCTACCATCTTTTCATCAATGCATGTTTAATTAGGATAGGTCTGCTGAATATTAGGGAACCTGACTGCAAGTGATGAGTTTTACGGGTATTTATAGTAAATCCTAGCAGGATGGAAAATCAACTCAGTAAGGTCATAGCTAACGATCGTGAAGGGGATAGGAAATCCTAAAGGTCTTTGCTTTGGATCATTGTAGGGACGGATACTCCCTCTACATGGTATTTGCTTAAAGTCGAGTGGGTAGCCAGTTCTACAGGTATTCACTGTACTTCCTAATGAAAGGAAAAAGGGGATGGAAGGAGGAAAGATCCAGAGAAGGTGGAGTGGGTTGAGATAAGTAACAAAGACATATGCATGTTACAAAGAAAAAAGACCTAAAGTATAAAACCCTGGCCACCGTTGATAGTTGTTCGTTTCTCCCACCAAAAAGTCCGAGACGAGGTACTAAAACTAATAAAAGTATAAACAGACTTAACCACGAGGCACCTCGGCTGGGAGAGCAACGAGTGGATATAAATCAGCAAGGATATGACCTCTGCCAACCGACTGTTCTACGAGGCAGAAGAAAGCCGCCGACAAAGTAACGTATGTCTGGTCCGCTAGGGGATGGGTTTGTTGCTGGCGGGAAGATGGCCACCCAGCAATCATGATAAATAAAGCTGAAGACATTGAATGACTGCCACTACTATATAAATCCACGATTTATTCGCTTCTTTTCTTTTATTGGGAGACTCATACTTTTATTTCCCATTTATTTATATATTAAATTAAAAATATGACTATGCATTTATTTTGTTTTATTGTTTTTCGTATGGAGCTGCTGTTTCTGGCTAACAGCATTTCTACGGCTGAAAGGGATTCCAGAAACAGCATTTATTATTTATTTGTGTATTTCTATTTCAGTTATATATCTTTATCGATTCCTAATAGGAATCGACCTACAATCCTTAGAAATGTTCTACCTATTTTTTCAAACGAAGTACTAGATACCACAGACCTCCTTGCTATGGCATGCTAAATACAATTATGTATGATTATAATCATTGAATATCCTTTTCAAAGGTGTCGTGTTCATGAATGTTCTAAGCTATGCTAATCAGGTGGCATGCAAGTTGTTTAAATAAATCAAGTCGGGTTAGCATAATGTTACATTTACAATTATTTACACATGAAATATCTGTATGCATGAGGAGAAGATGGTTGAGAGTGTGATCAGTGAAGAACACACATATGTATGTTTTTATGTATTTGAGGTCTTCCCTGACCGCACTCCCAAAGATCTTTTCCTCATATATATTATCTACGGTCAACTATCTTATCATTATGAAATATCTTTATGATTAAAGAGAGCTTAATAAATATATTGATTATAATTTAAGTTAACTTAATATGATATTGGATTGAGAATACCGGATAGTATTGTAATTCTAGTGATTTTAAAATCTAATTATTTTGCCATTCAAAATTACTGCATATTATTATTACTTATCTTGTGTGTTGCGCCGAAGCCCGCAACATACCAGATAAGTAATAGTCTGGATTCAGCCCGGCATTTCAACAGTTCCAGCTGTTTCCTCATCTGCTGGAGTCCTTGATTTTAGATGTCCTTACCTGCTCCCCTCGGACTACTGCGGTCGAATTCTTCTCGAACCCCTCTCCTGTTCTTCCTTCCTAAAAAATATCTTTGCTCCCTTGGACTTTCTTTCCAGCCATTTCATTGGCTGATCAAATTTTTGGGGTAGATCAAAACTCAGCCTAAACATCAGGGTGGTTATTATTCTATTATCTATAATTTATAATAATCTCTAATATAACAATATTGCATACTACGATCGGAGTTATATTGAAATCTAACATTTATTCAAATTTACAAGAAGTATGTTAAAGTTACAATATATTTATTACGTTTTACAATGCTGACATCTTAATTTAAATAGAATTATTGTTATTCCTAATATATTTGCAATACTGTCCCATATTATTCTCTCAGTGTAATGATTATAGATCTGTTACCGGTAATGTTCATTTATCAAGTAAAAGATAAGAAATTTTAAAAATTAAGATTTTATTTAAAAGGAAGAAAAGGTACTTGCATTTTAAACAGAAGAAAAATCGAAACTCAACGTGGTCATCGAGGATAAATAATATTGATTAATAATAATACTGTCACTACGAAAGAAAAGAAGCTACCATATGGCACTACCAAATATTCAAGCTAATTGACTGTGTTCTTCGATGAGTCGAGTCGTAACTGTTGCGTTCACCTATAGTATCCGGTGGCAAGTGTAGCAAAGAATAAATAAATCTCCTTCCTCTCCCCTTCTTCAGACACGAGGTGTTCTTCAGGTGTCCTCACTTTGTTCAACCCTTTTCTCCATTTACCTTAACGATCTCCCCGATTCCATTCACCACTCACAATACCACTTATATGCTCACAATCTCCAAATCTTCCAATCCTTCCATTCCTCCGAGATGCTTGAGGCTATCCAAAAGATACAAGAAGATCTAGATAGCATTAACGCACGGGCGTTAAATAACCATTTGACGGTGAATGCTGAAACTATGGCCATTGTTATTGTGTATAGTATCTCTTACTTTTCCTTAACAACCAATTGATTTACTTCTACTCCACAATAAAAAACCTTGAAGTCATTTCCGACTAACACCTCTCCTGGAATATCTCATATTTTCCTCATCACACGCAAATCCATAACTGTACTTGAACAATTCCTAAGATTAAGTGATTGGACCCCTCAGAATACCCATCAGCTTCTGGAATTCTCTCTCGTACACCCCCCGCCCTCCGACTATGATCCTTTAGTGTTCGGAGGGCTATCTCCAGGTTTAGAGTTAAAACTGAAGATTCATGAATTACTTCGTAAGATTTATCTTCGGGCTTCCCAGGCGCTCTCATGTCTCCTGTTATACCGAGTCATGTTCTCGGTATACCGAGTTGAAGTGGCTCTATTCAACCTCCCAAAGGCTATATTTCCTTGGTATTTTACTATTCCAGGTCATTAACATAATAAAAAAAAGCTATTTCCTTGATATTCTTATTCTACATTCATCCATCTATTCATTAATCACCAGATCCCAACTGACTGATTTATATATGGCCCTCCATAGAACTGCCTCCTTCAGCAAATCCTTCGTCATACGTGCAACCTCCTTTGTGGAGTTTTCTTCCCTTCTCCATTTGCCAATCCTCACCCATTCTTTCCTTTAAACAACACCTATTCCTTCACTTACTACATAACCAAACTTCCGCATATACGTGAACGATGTATATCTCCGTATATTGATTACTATTATAAGTTTTAATTTAACCTAATGTTTTAATGTAATTTTAGCCAGCATAATGAAACTTTGTAAATGTTTGTCAGACAATTAATCTTAATGTGGGAACAAAGTATTTATTCTGGGGGGACATTTGTCTCAGAATAAAATTATTTTTTCATTTCACTTTATTGGAATAATAACAAAATTCAATTTCTCTAAAAATATTGGTAGTATAAACTGATCCACTGATGTGTATTGTTACTCAGTGCCCCTCAAGGTGGTGAATCCGTGAGGCGGATTAGCACAATAAGCTTTTTCAAGTTGCGCTTTTAAACGCTATTGAAAGATGCTACATACAAGACATTAGCTTTTAGTGAATTTGTAGATTCTATTGTAATATTACTAATTCAAATAATACATTTAAGAATACTATAAAATATGGCATGGTACACGACGTTCTAGTGGCTCTAGAGCGGCGACTAGTAAATAGCAACGATCTCGTTACACACTGTTATAAAACTGAAACTGAGAATGGTACCAGTTTATTCTGCAGTAAACCTAAAAAAAAAGTTTTATTGGTAGAAAGCCTAATTTGAATTTTAGATGATACACAACAATCATTACATCACTTTGTACATCTCTCACAAATGTAGTTCAAGACACTGATCTTTTTCAAATGATTAAGTCAGTTTACCTACATATATATATATATACATATATGTATATATATGTAAGTTAAGTATTGGCGAAAGCAAAATATCAAAAAGAGAAGAAGGAATAAGATCTAACTCGCTTGAACTGCTGTAAAACACTATATTTATTGGGTTC
>NW_027108206.1:1020643-1045545 GCF_000696795.3 Halyomorpha halys
AGCTGATCGCATGTATATAAAGAGATGTACCGAACCCAATAAAGTTAGTGTTTTACAACAGTTCAAGCGTGCTAGATCTCTTCTTCTCTTTTTTGCTTTCGCCAATACTTATATATATATATAAAATAATTAATGGAAGATAATTAGTTGACCGGATGTCATTAATTGTAGTAATTATTACTCTAATGTCTTATTTTCAATTCTATTTTTCATCACTATACTACTAATTAATACTTATACCAATCATTTAGATTTATATTATTTATATTTTCTTCGTTCATTTTTCATGTAACTTTCTATATACATTTTTATCAACTTTTTTTTCTATATTTGTATCTTGTTTTCATTTAGCCCAAATGAAGCCCAGCGAAGTGACGCGAATTAGTTGGTGATTAATACATATTTTATTCTGCTAGTTCGAGTACCGTTTTTGAACGGCACCCGGACTATCTTCCAATGCTTAATTAAATGCAGTCAATTAATAATTCTCCAATAATATATCTATCTATATATAACTTACGAGCACTTGGGCTGAAAGACTTAAAAAAAGGGAACAGAATTATAACGTACGCTTACTTGAAAGATACTGCTTTATTATCTCTGTGATGCTCCTTATACACATTATTGGGGTTTATTTACGTGGGGAGTTAGGATTAGATTTGTATACAGGCCTTGTCCAACCATAACTCCCCCCTACCAGTTTATGAACATAGCTCATAAACTAGAAAAAGATAACCACAACAAAACACACACAAAAAAACTAAAGACAAACTAACCTATACACAAAACGAAAACTAAATTATACACTTTTCATAAACTAAAATTAACACATGAACTATTTAAAAACTAATAAAACTTGTCACTACGTTTTTCTTACCATAAAACTTAGAAAAACTAACAATTAAACTTTTGTATACAAAAAAAACTTTTACATAGATGAGAAAACTTCAGATCCTATTGATTATTAGGATTATCCTATTGATTATCGAGTTGTTCTATGTGGACCGTCATTCCTTTTTTTTGTTCTTTAATACTCTCTATTGTCACTATGTTATGCTCTATAATTGTAATCACCCTGAATGGCCCCTCATACCTTTGCGGTTCCTTACAGGGGAAGGGGTTAGAGCTCACTCTACGGTAAACCACTGTCCCTATACCAATTTTTCCTACAATGTCACGTACATCCTCGTTATGTACATGATGGGCATTCTTCAGTCCGAGGGGCATCCTCGTAAATTCGTAATGCCCCTTTCGAATGTAAAAGCTGTCTTGTGCTGATCCTCGGAATGCATCTTGATTTGGTGGTAGCCGACCTACAGATCTAGAGAACTAAAGATCGTTGTCCCACCCAGTCTATCAAGGATATCTTCTAATCGCGGTATCGGGTATGTTTCGTCTACCGTGTTCTCATTAAGGCCCCGATAATCAATTACTACTCTATACTTTTCTCTCTTGTCTCCCAGTATGCCCTTCTTCCGCACTGCCCATACTATCTATGATGATGCCCTATTTCTTTAAATTCTGTAACTCTTCCAGGATATACTGTCTAAGCGCATAAGGATACCTCCTCTCTTTTACGTAAGTAATTTTATTTTGTTTCGGGGGGATTTGGTGCATTGTTTATCCGGTCGCCCCCAATAACTCTCCCTCCTTGAAGAAAATATCTGCATATTTGTCCTTTATTCCCTGTCTCCAATTCCTCCCCCCTCCTTGGATCGCACCTATCCGTTTGGTTTCTCCCATTCGAAGCTCGCGACACCGATATCTCCTCTTCCCCAACCGAATCCTCTACAGGCCCTTGTTATTCCTAATCCCCGCACATGCCTTCCCTAATAGATCGCAACCTATAATAGCCTGATATTCACGGGGCATTTTCCCCACGATATGAACCCTCAATATCCCTTCTTCGATCCCCCATTCCCGTAAATCAATGTCCGCCTCCACTTCTACTCTAAAGGGCCCACCCAGGGTGATTAATTGACAGTGACATACCTGGACCTCCATCTGGAGTTTCTTCTCACCGCCGCTCAGCTTCCTCAGCGCCTCCCGGCACAAGATGGTGAGGAAGCTCCCCGTGTCCACCAGGCATCTCACGCCGCTCACCTTGATGATAGACAGACCGCTGATCTCTCCTTTGATATTGAAAATCTCTGTAAATGTGTGGTCGCTCCTCTCCTGGCACCCTCCTCAACTCTCTTGCCTTGATCTCCTTCCCTCACTCATTCGGCGCAATCTACTGCTTGGCGGTTTATTCCTCTGCCCTCCTATTCCTCCCCCCTCTTTTCCTGAGGCTCCTGATGCTTCTGAGGTTTCGCTAGAGGACTCACTAGGTCTATAGTCCTCTCGTCTTCTTCGCTGAAAATTTATTTCTATCGGTTCTCCTGGTCCTGTCTCTGCCCTTCTGTACATATAAGGGCACTGTCGTGCTATGTGGCCTTCATTGCCGCATTCAAAGCACCTAGTGCGGGGGCATTGGGGCACCAGCTGTCCTACTTTTCCGCACCTATGGCACTTCCTGTCTTCTTTCCCTCCTCCATTGTGTATTCTTCCCTGGTTCGGTCACCTTTCTTTACCTGTACGTCTATCTTTACCACTATCCCTGGGTTCTCTTCTCTTCCATGGTGTCGACGGATTCCTTGTGCGGTGGTACGGTACTCTGCTCCATCCTCCATCATCGATATCCATCTTTGCATCCTCTCTAGCGCTCGCGTCGATCATGTCTTGAGCACATTCCACAAAAGTGCGGTCCCGGGGTAAACCTTCCCTTTTATTTGTCTCCTTAGCCAGTTGCACCTTCATTATGGAGTCGATGAAATTCATCTTCCAACTGATTACATTCTCTCCAAGAGTCTCTCTCATCTTTTCTGTGGCCAGATTAAACTGGCCTATCAGCGTGGCTGCGTACTGTCCGTTCGACTGCCCGTGCTTTCTTCTCTCCCGCAGCATGTAGAAAATGTCTTCCTCTGGGGACCATCTGCCTCCTCCATAGGCCTTCTTTAATCTTTCCTTCACTACTGGCCATGCTGTTTCCTCGTCTGCCTGAATATGATTCAAAATACTTCGCTTGATCCGGCATATGAGCGCTGCCTTGAGGGAAATCGCGTCATTCTTGTCCAGCAACTCCTCTGAGACCTTGGCTGCCAACCTCTCCATGATGCGACCTCCACCTTTAATAAAGTGATTTTAGTCACCGATTTTGACTCAGAACTGCTTCAAGTCTGATGGTTTTTTTAATATCCTGAGAGGTTACTGCTCTCACTTTCATTTTAGTCAACACAATGGCGTGAGCAGCCGCGAGAGTAGGTCTCTGGTAGCGGGGGTAGCACCGGAACCACCAGGACTGCTGGGACTGCAGGAACTCCAGGAGCCGGTTGCGCTACCGGGATCTGTAGAACTGACGGCCTCACTGCAGGCTGTGGTTGTGGTTGGCTATCACCATTAACCATCTTCGTCAGTAAAAAAAAAAGTGATAATATAGGAGAAATAAAAGAAAAGAAAGCCAGAGGAAGAAACAGAAAAAAATGATGAGAAAACAGTTTAAAAAAAATTTCAATCAGTGAAGTTTTAGAAAAAAGATTTAGATTTTAAAAAAAAATAAGATCTATAATATAATAATCCGGATTTTGGCACCACTTACGAGCTCTTGGACTGAAAGACGCTTACTTCAAAGATACTGCTTTATTATCTCTGTGATGCTCCTTATACACATTATTGGGGTTTATTTACGAGGGGAGTTAGGATCATAGTTGTATACAGGCCTCGTCCAACCATAACTTATGTATATATACACGAACTGACTCAATTATTCTAGTAAAAAAAAAGAAAGTTAATTATTAGTAAAAATACCAAAATGGCAAGTTGAAATTACAAGGTCTAAAATAGGAATTTTGAAACAAAATTTTTGTTCCCCAGCGTAGCGCCCTTTAGACTGCCCCTGTCTTCTTCTCTCCCTGAATATCTGGAAGATGTCTTTTTCCGGTGCCCATTGTCCTCCTCCATATGCCTTTTTCAGCCATTCCTTCATCGTGTTTCAGGGCACTTCCTCGCTTGTATCTGGTTGAGGATGCCACGTTTTACCCTGCATACTATGGCTGCTTTTAGTTCCTCTGCGTCTCCACCGTCTAGAAGTCTTTCCTCACTTTTGGCCTGAATCCTTTCCATTAATCCGTCACCCCTCTTTATAAAATGACTCAGCTCCCCTGGCTCCCCGGTGAACCTCTCCAGATCCGAAATGGCCTTCCTAAGATCCTGTGTGGACGCTGTTTGGATCTTAATCCACTCCAAGGCGTTTGCGTGAGCTTCAGGCATCGTTAATGCAGGAAGAGCTGGCATTTCCACCTGCACTGGTGGTGCGGACCGGATCCTCGGTCATTTGCTGAACTAGAGGTTCTTGCTGAGTCCCTGGCTGATCCCCGGTTGCTGCCGGGATTAAATTTCCCTGGTTCTCCACGTTCAAGACTGTGGCTCTTACTATAGGACTCATAGCTTCTGAAAATGGCCAAGAGAAAAAAATGTGCGAACCCAAAAATAACTGTTTACGTATCCAAAAGTCCCGGGTTTCGGCAGCAGTTACGGGAGGTCTAGTGAAATAAAAAGGTAGCTAAAAAAAAAAGGAAAACTGGGAGTGAAATGACGTACGCTAAGTCTCAGCATATACTGCTTTATTCTCAGTGATAATCCTACATATATAGTTTTAGGCAATGTTTATATATGGAGATAGGTAATTTTACCGATACCCGGTGTCACCCTGCCTTAACTTGTATATTAACATAAATGCAAAAAGGTTCTGAAATACTTTGTTGAGGTGGTTGTGTTAGACCTGGTTGATAATATTATGTACTCTTGACCAGAAGGCCTCGACAATAGGTTTGGAAATAGGTAAGGTAGTTGATTAGGAGGTGAATAGATAGGATGAGACATACGGATACCAGCCAAACTCATTTCATTATTTTGCCCCAAGTAAATCTTTTTATCTACCTATGTAAATATCGCATTGCTAAATATGTTTCTCAACTAAATAGAAAGTATATTACTGTCAGGTCCGAGATATATATCTCTTGGGAATTTTAACTGAACTATCTGAATCTATTTGGAGATTTATTCGACCAGGAGAGACAGTTCCAGAGGACTCATACATTACACATGGTGGTCCTAGGGCCCAATGAATACAGAGTATCTTCGTATGCTTTGTAGAGACCTAACTTCTTCTCTTCAACTCTTCAGCGTAAATGTAAACACACTCTTCGGTGTAAATCTTCCGATGGCGCACCGATGCAGCTGGTGGAGGTCTTCCGAACGTCTGGAACATCAGCAAACCACTGCCCGGGTTTTCTATTGTTCAATGGATCCCTGGAAGTCTTCGCGTGGAAGGCGTTTAACGGACCTTGGCTCACGCTGGAAACTTTTCGAATCATATACATTTCAGGTCTCTTTTTATTCGGGGAAACAAAATTAAGGCACTGGTAGCTATGTCGGAACTATAGGGTGGCTGCGACAGTCTTGTCTTGACAAAAATTTAAAATTTCTTTTTTCCTGAGTTCAATGCCAAAGGGATGTTCCAGGAAGAAATTGTTCTTGAGTCGAACCGACTGTCACATGTCAGTTTTAAGTTTTAGTGCTTCACTATTTGAAGAATCGAGTCCGCCCGGCTATCAAAGAAAATTGGTTTTTTCATGAAGAATGGAAATATTGCTAGCAGCTTTGTGATAATCAAGGGTCTAAAGACGGAAAAACGTTTGGTAAATTTTTGGTTCCGAGACGTCTTGAAACTTTGTGAACGCACCTTGTATACTGTTTTTTAGTACTCAATGAAACGTTAGTGAAAATTTTGGGTTATTTATAAAATAAAATAAACTACAGGTCGTCTTCTGAGGTAGAAGATTTAGATTTTTAATGTCAATCCAATCTCAAGCAATGCATTAGAGAAACTGAACTATACAACTTTTTACGTTTTTTTACTCCTTTTTTTCAAATTGTTTCTTGGACCATATTGCATTCACCGGGCCACTTTTTTTATTCAAGCCGCTTTTGATAGATTTATTTATTGATAGATATTACAATCTCCCACACAGTTGTGGGCAATAGGTAATAGTGATGAATGATCTCATACATACTAAAATAAAAAATAAATAAATAAATAAAAAAATAAAATAAAATAAATTACAAACAAAAGAATAGACAAGATGAACATAATCAAACTATCTGTATCAAAAATAAATAAATAAAATAACATAATGGTAAAATAATATATACAATATTTACACAATCGACCTGAGGATTCCTAAGCCCACTCTACCCCCCACGTGTGAGGGGTAGAGCAGAGCTCAAGAGATCCCAGCGCATCCCTCTCGCCGCATCACTGGTAATGAGCCAGTGGAGGCTGAGCAAGTGCGCTAAAGCCGCAAACACTCAACTTGAGTGGAGAATCTGACCATTGCCAGAACTCCAATTGTCCATTTTTATTTTAATAAGTCTCTTGGCCACTGCCGTTTCAACCTTCTAGGTGGGCTGTAGGGATGGGTGGAACTAGATAAGGTTTGAACCAAAGGATTAGGATGGTTGGAAAGGTTTATATGGAATTTTGAGAATTTGGTTGGTATGAGATCAAGGACAAAAGGGATATGTAGGTCATGGTGTAGTGTTCTGTTGGAAACGTAGTAGGGTGCATTAACTATGGTTCTAAGGATTTTGGATTAAAAGGATTGGATACGTTTGATGTTCGACGGTTTAGCTGTTCCCCAAAGTTCAAGCCGCTTTAAGATAGAAGATGTACGTTTTTCATTTTAGGCCAGTGGACACGGTCATTTTATACACCCAAACATAAATATCTAAAGACACCTTTTTTATCATGGTATCCCGGTGTAAGATGTTTGGGTCCTGACTTGATCCCCCCAAGGGCTCTTTCGTCACCTCATTTTCAAATTGTTAATTTTGTAATTAATAGCTGTGGAAATGTTTTGAAATAAAGAGAAAAATAGCTACTCTCAGGCAAGGAAAAAGAACTTGGTCTACCAATAATTTTTGGATATGCATTTTTACAATTCTGTAGTACAAACAAAGGAGAAAGTAATATATATATATAATTTTAGGAACTTTGAAGGTAATTACAATCGAACAGACTATTTACGTTCGTTTTATTTGATGAAAAGAAAAAATAAAATATATATTTAGGTTTACTCCATTGTCGAAGAGTTGGTTACCATAGACAGCTGTTATTTGTGCTAGTAGTTAATATTCGAAGAGTCAGTCTTCTCAGTAGACATCATGGATTCTAGAACGGAGACGATTTCTTCATTTCGATAGGATTTTTTAAATTAAACTTCACTAGAATTCTTTCCTTTTTTCCCCCATGCACTCATATAGAACTTCTGATAAATGGCTGGAAACGAACTACGTAACAAAATGATGGAAAACAGGACTAGACCATTTTTTCGGTGATTCTACCCTGTTCGGACTTCTGAAGTGTTTTTTTTATTTTTTTAACCGTATTTCTGAAGAATTATAGTTCCTTAAGTATTTTTTAAAGGAAATATAGTGGTATTTGTTGATTAAGAAAAGGTTTATTGTTAGATTCTCAAGTGCTTTATATGATTTCGAAATGGGCTAAATCTCGAATACTCATGAAAAATGAAGGACTGCATTTCTGGTGAATATTTCTAACTTCTTCTAAACCGAGGAGAAGGTAGAAATAGAAACATCAAGGTAAGTCAATGATTTTACCAATACTGTAAGTGTTCTCTCATCTCTAAATTCTCCTGAAAAATATACTATAAACAGTAATTGACCATTATATCCATTTTTTCCTTTGCTTGAATTATTTACCCCTTTGATTGGTTTCTTTTGAATTATGCCTTTGCTTATTTTGTTATAGAAACATGTTTATTTTTCTATCAAGAATATGTTTACAATGGGAAGCAATTCTTAGGAGGTGTTAGGTTATGTTGTCTTGAATAAGCTACTTTTAATGTTATTAGTACTTAGTTGGCCTTTTAGATTAAAATAATGTGCCTTTTTCTCTAATATTTGTTTTTCTTTTCCTTGTATTATTGAACTTGCTGCCAATTGATAAGATAAAAGTGATGGGTTTGACTATCACACCTTTTATGTTCAAGTGAAATATGTGAGGCTTTTTCTGTGTATCTTATTTGAAATATGTAATGATTAGAGAAGGATCTCGCTGTATTATTATTTATTTAGAGGTCTCCTGCTTTTTAAATGTATCCTAGTTTCAGTAGTACTTCATGTCTATTCCTAAAGTATTTTAACAATGTTTTAGATATGGTTTATCCTTGATGTTGAATGATTAATATTTGAAACCTATTAGTGTTTATTTATACATTCAAAAGTAACATCCACAAATCTGTTTTTTTTAGTTTCTCTTTACCCTTCCTGTATCTCTTTAGCCTTGGAAGATTCAAAATTGGTCTTTAAAAACTTATGTTAGAGTTACACCTACTGCTTTAAATGTCATTGTTCTTCTAATTTATACCATAATTTTTGTTTCTTGTTGTTAAATGTGACAGCTGATTGCTTTAATAGTAAGATGGGAATGTATGTTTTTTGTTTCTGTTTTGTTTTATTAATTTTGTTTATATTTGTTTTCTACTAGACTGATAGTAAACTTATTTTTCTTATTATTTACATCATTTGTTGAAATTAAATTATATCATTAGTATTTGTTGTTTGAAATCTTTTTTATTTTTGTAGTGTTCCAAGAGACTGTAATTGGGTAAAAGTTAGCTGTTTTCATATTTATTTTGAGAAATTTTGAAATTCCTGTATATCAGTTGTGTGTGTTCCTTCATTAGTGTATCTTGTCATTGCACTATTCAGAATAAGTGTTTTATTTAGGATTTGTCTTGGTTATGGGATTGTTAAAATTCTTTTATTTTACAATTACTTCAGAAAATACAAAATCAGCATATGGTAAATTCTTTAGAAAAAAGCCACATTTTTTGTCCAATATTTTGAAGAAGAGAATCATCTAAAGTTTCCTAATTTTTCATGTGGTTTCCCGGGTTGAACAATATGCAATCCTAAATAGAATTCAAATCACTTTTTGGGAGTCGACATTCTAATTTTCCAAATTGTTAGTGCTGTGGTAATGAAAACTGCCGGAGGGATTATGGGTAGGAATATTTCAGTGTAACTTTTTAACTATAAAACAAACACCGTACCAAAATATTAAAATTTCTTGGTATTAGTTATTGTAACACATTAATTATCACATAATTATTAGTTATCAGAAGTAGATATTCAATGAACAAAAAGTTTATGTAACAAAGGAAGTATTGTCAGTCAAATTAGCTCTCATATTATAATAATTGCCTTATAAATTTTATGTTTCTCTAAAATAATTTTAATTTAGAGGTTATTCTGTGAACCTCTTAGGAGCTACCGTCAAATGTTGATTCTTGAATAATAAAAACGGTAATCGTGCCAATGTAGGGACCTAGCATCTTATTTGTTAAATAAACTTATGAATATTTTATCAGCGGGAAGTAAACGGTTGAGTATCTTTTTTTTATTTGGGATATTATTGTACCTTAAACAAATGTGTTGGCTCCACTTGGAAAAGCAAACTGTACAATTTTATCAAAGGAATTGTCTGCTGTTGAACTGTTTAATGAAAATAATATTACATAATGGGAAAATTTATGTATTAAGATGATGAGATGAAAAAAATTATTTAACACACCTTATTGAACTTCACAACATTTTGGGTTGTTTTCCCCATCTTCAGATATTAAAATTCCTTATGGTCAATATTATCCATTTCATTCCAGAAATTTTGTCATCTAAAGTTATCAATTAAAAATAATCAATGTGCAAAGTATCTAACAAATTTGAAAAATTAAAAACATAACTGTTTCTCTGAATAATTTTCTTGTTTGTGGCATCATGCTATTTACATACCCAAGAGTATCAAGTAGTAGTTGTAGCTTTTACTTAACCTATGAAAGGAAATAAAGTAATGAGAAGTATTGGCATCCTGAATAATAAAGAAGTTGCCGTTTTGAAATTACCAAGGATAAATTTCAATTTAATGTAGGCTGGTAAGTGAAAGTTGTGTGATGCACATGCACCTCCAGGTGTTTTCTTCTTTACTGAATGCAAAAGTAACTGAAAAAAGTCTTTTTAGTTACTGAATTTTTTATTTCTGCTGTATGGACCTTAAGTAAAACTTTTTTGCTCCTTGTTCTCTTTTATTCAGTCAGAGTGGTGTATTTACAGGTACATTAGTAACAGGTTCCTTAATTATTCTTTATACACAGTTGAGGCTTATGATGTGTAAACATTTCTTGGGATTCAGGAATTACTGGAACACGATTGAAACACCTTTAGAGTTAGGTTTCTATCTTATCGTTTCTTGCTATGTTAAGAGTGTCTTGGCATATGTTTACTGTTTATAACATCATTTTAAGTTTTACGGGATATAGGGGTTGTAACCCAAGAGGGATGCCTGACCCAAGTGTTGATCCACAGTTAAAAGGATAAACATATGATCTACCTCAACCATAACTAAACCTGGACCTAGGTGTTAGGAGTCTAGTACCTTAATCTCTGATCTACTCCATTCCCTTTTCCTGTTCACATAATAAAATGTTATCCACTACCTGTATACATAAAGAATAGTTAAGTAATTGGACAATAACTTTGATTTTTTGTATTTTATATTGAAGTAACCTTTTTTACCATACTTTTAGGTACAAAACTTGATCTATAAAAAATTTATTGACGAGAATGATTTTATAAAAATATTTCGTCATATTTAAATAATAGTTCTCAAGTTTGATTAATTTGTTTTTCCCGATTCAGTAGCTTATGGCATTTTGTATTCCAAAACAATTAGGTAAATGCAGTGTAATAGATCTTGCACATTTGAACATTTTCTCTTCACAACTTAACTTAATCTTCATGAGAGGCAAATTAATGATAAATTTTATTTAAGTTGGAAAAGTTGATATTAGTTTTAAACTTAAATGTTCAGCCTTCCTTCCGTTTTCTTTAACTGTGGGATTGCTAATTTTGTCAGTAAAAAGGATAAAGGAAGCTTCTTGTATGAAAGTAAAGCCGAATAGAAGTGATGAGACCATTCCCCTGCCAGTAATTTTTGTTCTCTTATTTAGGTGATATTCATTATAACTTTAATTTCTGATGCATTAACTTTTTATGTAAACTTCATTCATTTGTGCATTTAAAATTTCATACCAAACAGATATTGAAAATGTTCTCTGGTCAGATCATCAGATTAGAAATTAAATTAAGCCTGTGTGTTAAAATTAGTAATAATTATTCTTAGAAATTTGACATTCATTCATGTTTTAAACAAGGCGATTCTCTATCATTGTTTCTATTTAATTTAGCTCTAGAATATGTCAATAGAATGGTGTTTCGTATTGAAAAGGGTTTAATTCTAGGTGGTAAAATATTTGTGCTTGGTCATGCCGATGATTTGGTACCGTTAGGTGAAGAATGGAAAACTATTAAACTAATTAACTTTTTTTTTATTAAGCAAAGGATCCTTTTGTTTTTCCACTTAAATTTAGCATATTAATTAGTTAACCAGATGTTTTTGTCAACTACCCATCATTTGTGTGAAGCAGACATTATAATCTAGAATTAACGTGAGTGAAACTGTGGAGTACAGTTAAAAACAAATTAAATATCTATAAATTTACTTATAATTAATTTTATAGCAGTAGGTGTATGTAAAGTAGAAAATAAATAGATGTTTCCAGTATGCATTAATTTATTAGAGTGCTTTATTACTGCATGAACCTAACCAACAATAATAGTTTAATTCATTTCAACACATAATCCAATTTAATTTATGGTAACTTAACAGTCCAAAGAGATATTTCTATAAATTACACTTCTCTCTCTTCAGCCGTTCCCATGTTTTGTCAGAGATATACCTAGGCTAGAGTGAGACTTTTGGTTCTTTGTTTCTCCTTTCCTGACAAGATATGCATTGACGGCCCCAGGTCTCCACAACTCTTTTTCGATGTTGGGCCATGAAGTATAATACCAGGCCAATAAAGTCAAATAAGCGTTCTCTGGGTGTGCAGAGTGTAAAATTCTTAAAATCATTTTCTATTTCCTGGAAAAATAATCAGTGTTAGAAATATTATCTTCAACTTTCCGGTTTTCTCTGGTTCTCTTTAAAGGTGGCCACATTCAATCGTTCCATTTGTATACCATCTGAATGAATGTTAACCATCAGAATGACAGTCAAAAGTGTTGCACATTACTGATCATTCTTATTGTCGTGTGTTACCTGGGCAACGAAACTAAACACAAAGATCAGAAACAATGACAATTTTTTTATTGCAAAGGAACGAAAATATTCATAACACTTCACCAACCCAGAGTTACTTTTTGTTTATTTTTCACACATTCCAAAAACAGCAGTTTTAATTCATTGATGATTTAAATTATAGTCGATTGACCAGATAACATCATTACACTACCACCTTCTTAAAAACTGTTTGTTCTGAACAGAACCATCTTCACATCCTAGATATTGGAATACGTTTCCTATGATGTCAAGAGAAATCTTGTTTTGTTTTTAGTCTCTGGTACTTTTTCTATGTGTAGACCTTACCTGATTTTCAACATCAAAGTCCAAACCTAGCTGAGTTTCCACATTCCCTGTTCTTCCTAAGTCCTTTTCAATGCCCTTAAACTTCACTGTCAGAGTTTTTTTCAATTCAACCTGGCCAATTTCATTACATAGTGGATTTCATTTCTCTAAGTATTGACAAAAAATCTTCCATATTCACTGCCTGACCATATGATAACTGCCCCTAACCTCTTCCTCTTCCAAGTAACACATTACTTCACTCCTATCTACAATAAAAAAAAAAAAAATAGTTTCTTCTTATTTTCTTACTTAAATTCCCACTTCTGACGCCAATTGTTACCTGGGCCAAGAAACAACAAACAAAGAACGGAAACAACACCATTTTTTTTTTTTTTATTGTAAAGGAACGAAAACATTCACAACATTTGACCAACCTTGAGTTACTCTTCTGTTTGTATTTTACACATTCCAAAAACAGCTGTTTTAATTCATCGGTGATTTCAGTTATGATTGATCAACCAGAAAACATTGTTACATTATTATATCATACATTCATGAAAATCAAAGCATCTCTATCACCCACTCCTGCTAGAATTTTTCCATGATGCCATGGCAAATAAAAAACATTCTAATAATCCTGTTTAATATTTATTCATTTATTTAAAGTAACATGTTTTTGAAAGAAAATTGTCCTACATGTTTATTATTCAAATATTGAAAACTAAATTACTAATATTTCCATTTTTATTATCAAACATATTCGATATTATATATTAACTGTGGAAATCTTTCTTATTTATTTATTTGTTTTTAATTTAATGTATTTCACAATCTAAAAACTAAACCTTCATTATGAATTATATTGCTTTAAAAATAATGTAACTATTTTGGTTTAAAGGAAATAAGTAATATCATAAATAAGTAAATAAATAAATAAAAAAAAAGATCCAAAAATAATTTACATTGTTTTTCTATGTATCTTACATATCAAGAGATACTAAAATAATCAGTTACTGAAATAATCTAGACATAACTATGTGTGTGTGTTTTTTTGTTTTTTTTATGGGGGTCGGTAGAAATCTTCAAAAGACACGGTTAGGCCTGTACCTATCCTTGTGTGGGATTTTTACCCACTAAAACCACCATCTTACACCTGGTCATTCCTCTCCACAGGACCGCCATTAGGCATTACTTCATGGAGGGAAATGGTTAAGTGCCACCTCATTTTTCACTTCACATGAGTTCTTTGTTTTTCATACTAATCGCACCTTCTGGATTTCTCTTCCGCTCTCAATCTCTTTAGGACGACTGTGGTGAGTCTTTTCACTGCGTTCCAATGCTGGTCTGAGTGTAGCATATGGCTCACCACGTTTTCTGGTGTGATGCGTCCTCCACACACTCTCCAATTCACTTCTTTCTGAAAAATACATGCTCCATTTTTTCCTCAACAGTCTGACATCTAGGGCATACTGCGTTGTTGTCCAGTTTGAATCGGTACTGGTAGGCTCTACAGCATCCTTGTCCAGTCAACAATTGGGTTACATAGAAATCCCCCTCACCATGCCGGTGACTACAGCACAAACCAACATTAGGTATTAACTTGCAAGTCCACCTTCCAGAACCTGCAGCCTCCCTACGCTGTTGCCACTGATTGATGGTAATTTTCCGCTCTTCTCTGGAAACTTGAGAGCATTGTCCATAGTGCCTTCTTTCTTCAACAAGGAGTTCCATAGGCAGTATTTTGGCTATCTCTCTCACAGCCTTATAGGAAACAGTTCAAAAAGCACTTGCAGTCCTTAAGGAAACTGATAAACGGAAACCATCTGTCTTCTGTATGATTTGGTAACCATCGCATCTTTCCAAATTGGAGCTGTATATAACATAATTGAGGGGACAACAGTAGCAAGAAGCCTTCCAATACTCTCCCTAGCACTTCTAACGTTTGGCATAAGGCATGACAATAAGGATGCTACTTTAGTAGATTTGGAGCTGATATATTATGTGTGAGCATTAAAGTGGATACGTTCATTGATCATGACACCTTTGTATTTTAAGCAAGACTGGGAACAAATTTTGTACCTACCCACCAAGACAGTGATGTACTCAATTTGCTTCCTACTAGTGACTAGAAGAACCTCAGTCTTGCAAGTTGTAGGCCTACCGAAGACAGCTAACCCCGGGCCTTAGCAACAGCCTGGTTACCGATGAGTAACTTTTTCGAAGTACTTCGCCGCCACTACAACTACAATGTCATCTACAAATCCCTCAACTATGGCTCCCTCTGGAATGCGTTGTACATGACGTTCCACAGAAGAGGCCCTACTACTGAGCCCTGTGAGACACCACCAGTCACCTCGTATATCTTTTGACCACTGTCTGAAACATAAAACAGAACTCTATCTTAGAAGCAGTCTGTGAGAACTCTTATAAGATAGACTGGCACCGCCATAGTCCGTAGGGCATCTATTATACTGGTCTATCTTACAGTGTTAAAACCATTCTTAACATCTAGAGTGATGAGTGCTGCATAACACTTTGCACCTCTTCTCCACCTGCTGTACAGGCTATCTTGACTACGAATCCAACAGCATTTACCATGGATCGCTCTTTATGAAATCTGTATTGAGCCCTTGAGAGGCTATTTACTTCCTCCATGAACTCTTGTAGCCTTAGAGAAAGGATTTTCTCAAATGCCTTACCCGTAGTATCCAATAAACAAATTGGATGATAGGTTAGCGAGTCTTCAGACAGTCTTCCCTTACCCTTGGAATTAGTACAAGGTGCTGTCTCTTCGAAGGTTTCAGAATTGAGCCTTCACGAATGCAAGAATTGAAGAGATCGATGAAAAGATCCGGCTGTTTCCTGAGAGCCACCTTCAGAGCTACATTAGGAATTCCATCCAATCCAGGTGCCCTGCCATGTTGTAGGTCCGAGATGTCCTCTATTTTTTCCTGCATGATTTGTAGAAAATCTGTTGTATATATATTGTCTATACATCTAATTGTATTCGCCTGTTCCAGGAATAGTGTTCTGACAATGTTGCCCACAACATTCGATCTCGTGGGGAGTTGCATTGTGCCTTTACTTTGTTTCCTAAGTGCTATTTTGTAAAGCCTACCCCATGGGTCTGCATCCACCTTATCACAAAGTTCTCTCCAGCACTGTCGTTTGCTTTCTTCAATGGCTTGTCGGAGGTTCCTTCTAGCTCTCTTGAACTCTTTCTGGAGCACAGAAAACTCCGGAAGACGTCTCACTTGCTGGTAATGTATTCTAGCTTGGTTGCAATACCGGCGAAGATCGGCAATAGTATCCGTCCACCAGTTCACTGGGAGATGATGTTTATCGGGCTTTGAACGGGTCATAGTTGCTTCACAAGCCCCAGTTTTAAAAGAGGTCAGTATACACGCCTTTTCCTCGGCTGACCCTTCCAATTTACATTCATCCTTGAGCATTAATGTGAATGAAACATCATCAAAAGGTTTCATATAAATATAAGAAGATGGTCAGGGTTGCGGTCAAAAAAAGAACAAATAGTTTATTTTAATGTCCATATAACTATTTTAATGTCGGGATATTAAAATAGTTATAAGCTATTTGTTCTTTTTCTGACTGCAACCCTGACCATCTTCTTATATTTAAATTTTTACGGTCAACTATATATACATATATATCAAAAGTTTTCATGTTCCAGCCAATAGTTCTCCATCAACAACTCTTCTTTCTTGTGGGTGTATCCAGTGTGTATAAAATCCACAAACCTTCCAAGTAGCAATTGGTTGCAGGTGACCACTGACAAACTTCAAATCGATGATAAATGATCTTCCTGCTCTAGTGAACGTTGGGTTTGTTCTAGTGTTCATAAGGATCATATCACTTAATTGTGCAGAAGCTTCCAGAAGAACTTCACCACATCAATTTGTTATCCTACTTCCCTATTCCGTTGAAATCACCAGCTTAACTGTATGTGTGTATTTTTTTTTTTTTTTTTTATTTTTACGAGGGTAGATGGAAATCTTCAAAAGATACCAATAGGCCCATACCTATCCATGTGCAGGATTTTTACCCACTAAAACCAACCTCCCTACACCTGTTTCTCCTCCTCCATGGGACTGCCTTTCTTCCTCCTCCTTAGCTTTTGCATCACCTGTGCAGCGAATCTTGGCTGCACTCTTTTCCATTCCTGGGTACAATGGACATTCTTCAGCATCATCGAGGCTCGGAAGCAACCATGCCTGGTGATAAACTGAGTGATATAATAGTCTATCTCCCCGTGGTACTTATTTACCTAGGCCTCAATTTAGAACACCAGCCTGTTGCTCCACCTTCCACTGAATGCCATATCCCAACGTTGTTGCCATTTTCTTACTTACAGTCTCCTTTCTTAATTCGTCTTTGGGAATATGATCAGCACTATTATAAGAGCGCCTCCTCTCATCGAAACGCGCTGATCACTCTTAGCGTACACCAACGATACACTGACACCATCGGTCTTCTATAGGCCTCAATATCCAATGTATCCTTCCATATCACAGCTGCGTAGAGCAGAATGGATGGGACCACACTGGATATCATAAGCATGCGGCTGTTCCTGGGTCCGCCTATGTTGGGCATTAAACGTGATAGTGTGGTGGTTACTCTAGCCGCTTTATTACTCACTCACTGAATATGCTTCCTGAACTGGAGTCTATGATCGATTTGTTACACTGAGATAAGTCAAAGAAGGCTTGGACTGGATCTCTTGCCTACTCGCTCTCAAGGTGATAGTTTCCCTAGTTTACCTGTTACTGACAAGAAGGTCCTCTGTCTTACTATCTGCTAGTTACAGCCCTACAGATGCTAGCATATCTCAAACCGAAGTGACACAATGTTTGGCCTTTAGCATGAACTCTTCTTTGCCTCAACTACCACTGGGATATCATCTGCAAAGCCCACTATTCCGGAACCCTCTGGTAGACTAAGGACTATATCATGGCATTCCACATCAGAAGTCCCAGCACCACCCTGTCCCTAAAATGTTAATAAACACTAAACCAACGGGTAAATGCCTAAGGGGTAGAACGGAACATAGATGGGAGGATTGTGTTAAAACTGATTTAGTAGATTTGGGTTGGGAGGGGTGTCACAGGAAAGATGTATTTAGAACCTTCGGGTTTGCTAAGCCTTTATTATTATTATTCATTGTGCATTGACCACTATATGTGCCAGGATTAAGTTTTTTCTCATCTTACGAGCCAGGATATGGTCCACACCAAACCCTTTTACCTTACACAAATGCTCAATATATGAATGAATTTTCAAGTCTCACTTTATTATCATTAAAAGAATCAATTGAGAACCTCTCCATTTTAGCTCAGAAATTATTCATGACCTCTTCATATCTTCCTTCTTCCATGTGGTCATTGATGTTTACTCTTGTCATCAAGAAAGGATTCCTTAATAATTGAAAAAACACATAGTAAATAAAATCTTTTATTTTAAACAAAATAACAATATGACAATGTATACTCCAATATTCTTCCTTGCTCATTCTGCATCTGAGATTACAAAAACAATTTCCTTTTATGTCGTAATTTCTTCAAAATAGTTGTCTTTCATTATCTTCATTTAATTGATTCATTCAATTAATTGAATTATTGACCAGAGCTAATCTTACATCTGTAGATAGTAAAGGGTCCCGGACATGATTTAATTTCAAGATTTTAATAATGAATGAAAAAGTTAAAAAAAAAAAAATAAATCTATGTAATATTAAAAGAAGTCTGAAAATTAAAATTTTAAATTTGTGGTATGGAGTAGAAACTTTTTTTGAGAGAGTAACCTCTAAATTTTTATTACATCGTGCCACCACCCTTTATTTCAGTAGTTTTTAAAAGTTTTTTTTACTCTTTTCCTTGTTATTTTTGACATACAGGAGAGTGGAAAGGGGATTATCTTTAGGTTACCGCCCACCCTATTGGGAGGATCAAGTTTTCATTATGTGGGACTGCCACAAAATAAAACTCAGCCCTCCAGGCCAGACTCGAACCGGTGCTGCTGCAGTAGTAAGGTAGTTGAAGGTGATCCCTCAACTCCCTTGGCTATAGATAACCCATAACCACCACTATTAGTTTGTTGATTTGCTGCTGGACACCACCTCCGTGGCCTAGTCATTGATGTAGGCTTTGTTAAGGAATCACTCTTATTTGAGCAACCCTCCCAGCATATTGTCAAAGACTTCTAATTTTTTTTTTTTTTTTTGCTCTCTAAAACAAAAAATACAAATGTATTAAAACTAAACATCATGCATGAAACATTCAGATCAAGATTTTTTACCATTTACTTACACTTGTACTTGTTTCTTAGAATGTGCTTGAAAAGAAAGATTATTATCATATGTTACTATTGGTGTTCCACCAATTTCCTGCTTCTATCGGAAGTGTTCCTCCACCAAAAAAAGTTTGGGAATCTAATGAGACTGATCTAATGAGTTAATAGGCAAAAGGTATGAATTTTGTATATTACACCTTATATGTTTCTGATTAGCTGGACACATCAGATATCTGTAAGATCTTTGTATCTGAATCTATCTGAGCATTTTTGAAACAAACTTAAAATGAAATTTTATCTTTCTGCTCTTAATTTACTTGAAATACTAATGGATTATGACAGCTGTAATGGAGGAGTGAGGCAACATTCCTCAGGACTTTATAAAAAAAAAAAATAATAATAACTTTTTATGTGTATGCCAAAAAAGATATAGCCTTTTTATAAATTTAAAACCCCTCTCGTTCTCATAAAATTAAAAAAAAAAATAAGGTGTTATTTATTGCTGGTTAGTCTGTATATATCTGTTCTGCTTATTCTATCTTGATATACTTCAAAGTTTTTCTTTTAGTTTTGAAGTCATTAATTCTATAAGTTTTCTATATGTGAACAGATAAGTATGTAAGACTATTTTTGTTAAACCTTTATTTTAAGAAGTCACTTAATTTCTGAGGATTATTTTTTTGCTATATGAAAGTAATCCTTTCAAATGGAACATGATTTTTTTTCTCATAGACATTAAATGAATCTGATATAAATGTTTATTTTTTCATTTATTTCTATTTATCTTTGATGATGATGTTTTTTAATTCTAGCTCAGTGGTATGTTCCGTGGAGAAGGTCTTGTTTGCTTTGCATGCGGTGGATCTGGTCACACGCAGGAATATTCACTTAGGATAACACCTAGAGCACCAGGTGAACCATACTTCCCATTTTTGGACTCGCATGAGCCTCCTGCTAACTACAGGGGGCCTCGAGGTCATTCTGTCAACGTTTGTGGTTTGTGCTCAACACTTTTAAACCAGGTAAATTTATTCAAGTTCATGTTATTATTTATTATAATTATGATTTAGTTGGGCTAATTGAAGTTTAGGTTATTTGGAATAGGTATAGTAGTTTTTCTGATCCTTCAAGGCTTATGTTTGTTTTTCTTACTGTGAATGAGAAGCAATTATGCTGAATGATGAGTAATTGAAAGAAATTATTTTTTTTTTTTAACAGTGATATCGTTTTTAATCCTCAGCCTTTCATGTGTAATTTTTGTTTTCTGTTTGCTCTACAGACCTTCTAGATCTGGTTGGCCACCCCAACCAGCCTTCTTCATGTCTGTCTGTCTTGGGCTACTGAATTGTGTCAAGCCACATGTCCTGTCGATATCATGAAATATTGACTGACCAGTCTCTGCAAGCAGTTCATTGAGTTCTTATCTATGTGTTAAACCTGTGATCTCAGATTGCTTCTGTTATTGTATGAAGGACTTTTCTTTCAAATCTCTCGATTCTGCTTTCTAGGGTACCTGTTTGAGTCCAGGGCCCTCTTTGATAATAAAGTAGAAACTAATACTATTAATCTAAAGCAGAAAGAAATGAGGTGAGGTTAATCATGGTATGAGGTTGAATTATAGTCCAGTTCTTCTCAACAATATGCAGGGCTTAGTCAATGGGGATGTTATTCCTTCCACCTTAAAGAACTATTACAATCCTTCAACATACCTGACAACTATATCTTAACCTCCTTTGATGCCGAAAGCCTTTTTACTAATATCCCCATTAACAAGCCCTTTATATCGTTGAGAATAACTGGACTATAATTCAACCTCATAATACTATTAATCTTGTAGTTTGTATTCGGTACAATTTCACTGACAATTCTGCCAGATAATTTTTAACCTTTAAACTCATGTAATATCACTAATAGTCGTTCCCATAATGAAATAAAATGTATTAGTACTTGTACTTTATAGTTAGTGTACTTTTATTTAATGACTAATACTGTTGGTTTTCATTATGAAACAGGCCCCCTAGTCTCACAGCCATATATCAGAGCTGGCTTTATCATGACATTGTACACCCTCTTAGCTTCAGATTGTAAGAAGTTTTTCAGGATTTCAGTATTCTTGACAGAGAGAGGGTTCTGTTTGCATTTGTTATACGCTGGTCCATCTCAGTTTGTTAATCATTTTTTGAGGTTAGTATGGAACCAAGGTATTTGAAACTGTCTACTTTCAGAAATAATTTGCCGTCCTCGCAGACCATTATGTTGTAAGGGTGGATTTTTCAGCTAAAAATTATATACTTTGTTTAATTTTCATTTACTTGCAAGCCGATTTACACTGGTTCTATTATTAGAGTCTTCTATATCATCTTGTTTACTTCCTAGGACTGCAGTGTTGTCCGTTTATGCTAGGATTTATGTTTCATTCCGACCTGCATCCCACCATTTTCATACAATGTTCCAGAGTCCATTGCTCTGTCTCAGACCTAATCTGACTTCAAAGGCTTCAGATATTTCTCTTTTTATCAGAGGTCTGCATTTAGGATCATTTGTACATGCTTTTTTCTGTCTTATGAGCTTCCCAGGTTCTCCTGCTCAATCATGATCTTCCCAAGACAGTTTCTGTCTACAGAATCATAAGCTGCTTTGAAATCAACAAATAAGATGTGCTCTTCCTGATCTACTTCCTATCATTTTTCGAGTATCTTAGGACGAAGATCTGGTCTAGCGTGCTAGTTTCTCTCCTGAATCCTACTTACTTTACCGATTTAGCAGGATATTGGCAATTATTTTGTAGGCCATGGGAAGCAGTGCTATGCCTCTGTAATTGCTGCACTCCATACTTGGAACATTTCTTTAGGATAGGACAAATTAGGCCTGTGTTACTGGCCCTTTCCTTTCCTCTCCCCATATGTTTTAGATTAGTTCTAATAGCTTTGCTCTTAAAGGTTCTCTACCATCTTACCAACAGTGTGTAAATTTATAATACTTGTTAAATATATATTAATTAATTAAACTAATAAATTATATTAATATTATTAAACAAATAAATTGTTGTTTATTGGCAGCAGTGACATGTGCACAGCGCACTACCCCATTGCAGTCTCATCCCACATTTCAGGAATGGCTAGAAAGGGTTAAAATTAAAAAAATACATAATGAAGTAAAAACAAATTGGTTTTATGTTACTTTACTTTTGTTTTGTTTTATTTAACTCTCTTTATGTGTGTATTTTGTTTGATTACAATTTTATTTGATATATATATATATATATATATATATATATATATGGCAAAATTATCATTTCTACATTATGCTTATACATCCAACTTTAATAGCTGGAGACTATAAACAACACCTAATGATTTTTTTTCACTTCTGATTTGGTGCACTGGTGAGGCCTATTGTACGTTATCTTCCTACTTGTTATGAGCTACTTATAGCCTAAGATTAATAGATTCTGTGAATCTAATTAGACTTAATCGGTTTGCACTGTTTTGAGTCCAGCCGAATAGTGTAAACCTCTGGCCAGCAAATCAGCCAAACCAACAGATGATGTGGTATGTTCTTTCATTGTTAATGTTATGGCATCTGCACAAAGGTGATCCTGTAAGTTTTAGGTTGAACATAAGTTTGTTCAGATCCCTATGATTTTCCTTAGAGTGACCCTGTCCAATTGAAGCAATGTTTCACTTTGGTTGTCATAGGATCCATCCAATTATAGCTTAGAATGTAGCTATGTCTTTTGTTTAGCCAATATAGTTTAACTTTCAAGCTATGCACCTTAACTACTTCTTCCAAATTTATGGCACTTTCCTGCTTATGAACACTTATTTTGTATTTGAGATAATTGTGATTGTTCATTAGTGGCAATAAAAAAAAAGTTTTGGCTCTCTGTTTTTATTTCTTCTTCCCTGATATTATAACAAAAAAAAATCTTAAGGTGTTTATAGCTTAGAGAAAAAGTTTAAAAATTAATGGAAACTGTTTAAAGTTGGATTCTTGGTTACAATAACCAGGTTTATACTGATTGAGTTAACTAACACCTTCCTATCAAAACTCTGCAATTCTAATGACATAATGCCATTGCGGTAAACCAGGCAAATTTCATTTCATTTCAAATTCTTATGAAATATAAGAATATAATATACTGAGCTTTAATCCTATGAAAAAGGCTTGACTTATTCATTTTCATTAATAATAACCAAGTTAGTATTTATAATTGACCTGAATTGAAAAAATAAAAAGTGTAGGCCCAGTGGAGGTTCTAATGTACTTACTTGTATTACAATGATGAGAAGATAGTTGACCATAGATAATATATATGAGAAGATAGTTGGGGGTGCGGTCAGAGAAGTTAAAAACTTATTTATTTTAGTGCCAGTGTTTCTTGTTTTTTAAATACAAATACAGTTTTGTTATTAACCTCTTTTTCCTTATGCATTCTACACATATTATTATTGATCTAAGACTGACTTAGGTCTGTTTGGTTACCAAAGTTAGAAAAACAGCTATAAAAATGATAATACCTTGAAAGTAGTATAAATCCATCAAGAAAGTAAACAGCAGGTCAAATTGACTTAACACAAATAGTTTATAGACTTGTTTATTACAGTATTACGTGATAACTTCTGTTAGATTTATTGATAACAGCTTTCAACATTTTAGTTGATATCTGATAAATATGTTGGTCAGGTCAATAGTCAATAATAGTCGTGGGACTCTTGGTTGTGTTGGGAAAATCTTTTAAAGATTTTTACTTGAATTTAATCCAATTTTCTCAATGGAGCTCAATTATTTCATCATTATTCTTTTCTAGTTCTCTCCAGCTGATAATCTCAAAGGTTAAAAAAAAAAAAGAAAAAGAAAAAAAAGTTAATCATTTTATTCCACTGTCTAAATAAAATTTAGTTCTTATAATCTGTATCCATTCATGGCTGTTTACTTTACGGTTGTTGGTTGTCTTAGTTTTGATTGGTTGCAACAAAAGCTATGTCTTCTAAATGTTTGTCAAGAAGGTGTTAATTTTAACAATACGTGAAAAATTCAGTTAGAAAAAAATATTTAAATTGGTTTGTAATCAGTGAGGTTAGGGAACTTTTGTGTGGAAGGTTATTGTTTATCTTCGGAATTACTTTAACTAGTTCCTTTACAGCTAAAGATGAGGTTGTGGATTTAAGCGTATAATCAATTTAGTCACTGCCCTTTTCCAATTTCACCTGCCGTATCGTAAAGTCACCTCTTCCCATTTTAAGCAAATATTTTAAGAGTGATATAGGGCCATTGCTCCCTGGGGGTCTTTGTGGAGTGGGTCCAGCTGGGAAGGATGGCTTTTTTTTTGTGTGTGTTATGATATCCTCTTGTGAGATTGTGACATGTCATACATCGACCAACCTACTAGCTATAATTGTCTATTTTGAACCAAGGTTACCATGGAGTTTACAATTTTAATTTATTTTACCCTTTTATGTATTAGTCAAATATTTTGACTAACATTTGAAAAGTCAGATTATGAATTGTGTATTATTTAATTTTAAGTTGATTAATCCAATTTCCAAACTTTTACTTAAAAATTAAATCGTAGAAAGTAACCATAAACTGGTCTATAAATAATTATGAGAATAATCTACTTTGTTGGTTTGTTATCTAAGTGACAATTACTCACAATTGATTATGGAAATCTGGCCTATACTGTAGATGTTTTGGTCACAACTTCAATTTTAAGTCCCAAGTATCTTGGCATTTTTGATGGTCCTGAATGAGTGTTGGTTGCCACTTTTAGTAACCTAACAGTCTGGGAGAAAGGCACCTTTGGTGCTCAGATTTCTGCTACAGCAGTACCCAGGAGAACTTCTCCTTAAGAGGTACTTCCCAATGGTATGTTTGTAGGTTTTGGCACATAACAGGCTACAGTATTGTGTTCAATTCAGTGAAACCATGTGTGATGATTTAAGTTGCAAGATGCCAAATGTTTAATGAAGGTATAATTTTTTTATTTTATTTATTTATTGATATTTAC
>NW_027108206.1:1045595-1047000 GCF_000696795.3 Halyomorpha halys
AAATTAAAAATATTCAATTTTGACTAGATGTCATCTCATGAGCTTTTGACTTTTTACAATTTAATTGATGTAATACTGCATTTGTGTGTTCATATGCCTGTATGTAAAAGAATAGAACAGAAAAAACTTTATTCTAGGACAAAGTCCCTGTTTTGATGAATTGATTTTTTTATGTTTAAATAGTATAAAGATTTTACTTATTAGGTATCATTGCAAAGAGGTGTAAAGATCATAAGGGTGAGATCTTGTAAGGGATTAGATAGAGGACATGAGTAAAAGGAAATTACAGAAAATGTAAAAAAAATTGTTTTTGATTATTTAATAAAGGAATGCGCTCTGAAAAGAGGGGAAGAGCTAATCTCTAACTGAGTGTAATAGTGTGAAACACAGGAATGTCTTGCTATCCCATTGATAAATCTTCTATTTATTCACAATTCTCTTCAGTCTATTCCTGTGATCCACAGGGAGGACACTAAGAGTATAGCTTAGGTAGGGAATGGAAGGAATGAAATGGAGCCATTTGTAGTTATGGGCATTAAGGTGTAGGCCTTTGTAACCTCGGAACTGCATCGGCGTTGTTTCAAATCCGGCGTGGGGTACCACAAAATGAAAATTTGACCTCCCACCATGGTTAGAATAGAGTGGTACCCTGAAATAACCTCCTCGTATGTCAGAAATGACCTGGAAGGGGTCATAAAAAAAAAAAAGTTGGCATTGAATGCAATAACAATGACCTGATTTTTTGCAGCATTGAACCTTCATTGGTGTAAATTTTCCCAGTCACTGATTCTATCTAGTATTTCTTGGTTCTTAGAAGATGCCTATTAATAATTCAGATGGAAAAAAAGGATTAATCGATTTGGAAGTCATAGGCATAAATGGGAGCAATGAAGAATTGATTTATGAAGGTATTAATTTAGGAACGGAAAAGAATAGGGGATATACTCGATCCCTGGACTACACCTGTGAACAGAGTAAGGTATAAGGTAAAGATTGATTAGGGATAATAAATTCTTGAGTACATTGGAAATGGAAATATTAAAACCAAAACAGAACTATTGGACAAAGATAATGATTTTAATTAATTGAAACATATACATGCACACACACACACACATATATACGTTAATCTTATATAGATGATAATTCTTCTGTTAAATCCTCTTCTGCTCTTCTATACAGGATTATAAAATTCCTATGTTTGTAAGTACCAAAAATTTGTACTCCCAAGATCAAGCTTACTGACTTGATTTTCTTCCTACTAGAAATCTATATTGTTAAATTTTTTTTTGGAATTGTTAGTGGGTTACCAATATGGTTGCCCATATCAAAGTCCTGTCCCAAAATGTAGTCTTTAGTACTTATTAACTAATCAAAAAATATTAATTTCATTATTCAAATATAT
>NW_027108206.1:1047050-1048204 GCF_000696795.3 Halyomorpha halys
TGTATTTAAATTGTTCCTTTTGAAATATGTTTATTGCAAATAATCAACATACTTACTAAATATTTTTCAATAAAGAAATCAAAATAGTGTAAGGACAACATTTCATGAATTAGTTTGACCATTTATCAACATTTTATATTAATTAGATTTAATTATTAAGATTATTAAGAAAATCATTTTTACATTAGGCCTGTTAGTTTGGAAGAAGAGAGCATATTTGTTAGAGCTTACCTACTCTCACCTTTTGTTATTTTTATATTAAATAAAAGTGAAAGAAAGGGATTTGGCTAATATTGCAACAAACAAATGGTTTTTTTTTACATTTTAACTGTATTATACTTTGATGTTTAATTTACTAATACCTTTACATTTATTTTATTATAGCTGAAAAGCACACTAAAAAAAACAGTGGTATTGGTGATATTAAGGTCTTGGTTGAGGTCATATAACCTATGACACATTTTGATTTACAGGTCGAGATCATTAAATCCTATTCCTGGGTCATTTGCTGATAACTGCATTGACCTTTCAATCTTTTGAGGGATTATCTCTCATAAATTTTTGTTTTGTATTTTATTTTAAGCTACATTTCTTTTGCCATTTTGATAAGGCCATGTGTAGTTTTTCATTAAAGTAGACATAATTATAAGAATTACAATCTACAACCAACATTAAGGTGAATTTTTGTAGAGAAGTAAGAATTCATTGTTCCTAAAAATTCATTACCTTGGAACTTTTTTATTCAATATTAATATTAGCCGTTGATTGGTTTTAAAAAATGACTATCTGTTTCAGGTTAGTATTACGAGGTAATTTTATTTTTGAGTGAAAATATTGATGATCACTGAATTTTTTGTTATTCCCAATTTTTAGCTTAGTGGAGTATTTTGCCTTTAATACTGTTATTACATTTTAAGTTTCAGAAAGGAAATAAATAAATATCAATATGGAAGTTTTTGTTAATTATTTTATACAATCTATTTTTATTTTGGTTAAGAAATATTTTTTCCTTTGCTTTAATAGAGTAAAAGTAGTGATTAAAGGGCAATTCTTGGGTGTAATTTTAATTTTGTTTAGTTAAAAATTATAGATTTTCACACAGCTTGATGAAATGTTAGTTAAATTTAATTTTAATAATTAATATTATTTTAATA
>NW_027108206.1:1048254-1049713 GCF_000696795.3 Halyomorpha halys
TTAAGACTATTTTGCCATAATATATATAGTTGGCAAATAAGTCCTTTCGGTTTATGTATTCATATTTAGTTTATAATACGTCATTATCCATTTTTCTGATGCAATTAATCCCAACAGAGGATTGTTTATCCTATTTGTAATATGTAAACAGTTATGTCTGTTGACACTTGTTAAGATTAGGTCAGTATTGTGTTTGTGATCCAGCTGAGAAGATGGACGGAAATATCGTCCTTTATAGGCATATTTTGCTTTATTACTTCAAAAAAGGAAATTGAGCTGCAGAGCCACATAAAAAAATATGTGGAGTCTATGGGGATAATGCCTTAACAGAACGCACGTGCCATAATTGGTTTGGTAAGTTTCAAGGAGGGAATTTTAACATAAGTGATGCACCTCGACCTGGTGGCCCACAAGAAATTGATGTTAAGGCTATAGTCAATCAAAATCCATCCCAATCAGTGGGAGACATGCAGAGGTCCTAGACGTATCACATATAAGCGTAGAAAATCATTTGCAGAAGCTCGGCTATATTTCTAGGTTTGATGTTCAGGTCCCCCACTCTTTGACTGAAGCCAACTTGGCTACAAGCATTTCCATTTGCGATTCACTGTGAAAACGTCAAGAAAATGATCCATTTCTTGAAAGACTTGTGACAGGGGATGAAAAGTTGATTGTCTACGATAATGTATACAATATATTGTATACATATATATGCAATAAATTGTTGCATAAAATCCCTTGGATAGGATCTTTTGCCCCACCCTCCCTATTCACTGGACCTTACTCCTAGTTACTACCACTTATTCCAGTCTCTACAAAATTCCTTAACTGAAAAACAGTTTGAAAACAAACAGAGTATCAGGGAGCACCTTGATCATTTTTTGCTAATAAACCACAGACATTCTATGAACATGGGATTATTCAGCTGTTGGAGAGATGGGGTAAGATAATCGGAAATAATAGACATTACATTGTAAATTAAAATAAATATTATGTACAAAATATACTTAGTTTTCTTTCACCCAAAAAAAAAAAAAAGGACTTATTTGCCAACCCTATATAGATCCTTAATATGCATAATATTCATTGTATTGTTTCAGCAATGGGAACGTTACCAAAGAGATGGCACTCCACATTCTCGGCGCCTATATTGGCTCAAGAGGGTAGACAATGGGCCATACACTGGAGCAGAGCTTGCTGCCCAAGGAGAGTATGCTGCGAATTTCCTTTCACTTGACCATCAACAACAACCTTTCAGGTCAGTTGCTAGTCTCACATTTTATTTATAAACTTTTTCCAAAAATACACTGCAAATGTCACTCCTACACACTGTAGTCTCTGCAAGGGTCTAAAAAAATAATACTTTTACAGAATCCATAAAAATTCTATTGATAGTTATTTTTCAAAATGTATGACTGTAAAGATAATCTGTACTTATTTATCAAATTATATATATATA
>NW_027108206.1:1059223-1094308 GCF_000696795.3 Halyomorpha halys
CTGGAGAGTTTGGGATGCAATCAAAGGGTTATTACTAACTGTGAGCACACATTGAAGGTATAATTTGATGTAAGATGTCTGCTGGATAGACAGTTAGTACAACCACATCAATACTTAAGAAAAAGGAGCTGAAACATTTTGAATTTGTTTTAATTTTTAAACATATTATCTGATTTATATATGGGGTAACTTTGTTATTGTTTTCAGAATGTTGAATTTGTCTATTTGTGTTAGCAAGAAAGGAATTTTTAAACCTATTCCATGGCTGAAGGATGGCAAGGATGGCCAGGTTTGATTTGGATCGTAGCTCACTATCTATTGATTACTAATTGCCTTAATAAACTCTGTTAAATGGCTAAGTTGCTTAGTCCATGTTGATATACTACTTTCTAAAATGCTATTCTGGTGTTAAGCTGCATTCCAATTGTGCTAAGCATCATAAATCACTTGTGTTGACATTTTGACATGTACTAGCGACTCATGCAAATTCTGCATATGGCCCTCTCCCTAATCAGCAAGGCTCATCAGCTTTGGTACATGGCCAGGTCACTTTGTACAGTGGGAATTCGATTTTAGAATCCAGGTATATATTCATTGTATTAAAGAAAATTCACAAAAGACAGGCCAGTGGGTTGCATTGCCATCAAAGTAGTGTAGATGTATTTGGATCATTTGATTCTGAAGACCCAGCTTTCCTCAAGTCAGTATTGAGTAGAATTATCAACTGAAGTAGTAAATGCTACAGGAATGGAAAGATCAACTGATCAGATAAATGCAACAGGGATGGAAATTTGTGTAGTTATGTAAAATGGGTTTATTTCCTGAACCAATTTGAAAAAAGAATGGCATCTCTGGTTGAAACGAGGTCTTTTAAGTTTGCATGTTAGCAAACATTTTCTCAAGAATCATAGGTCTCTAAGAAGGTAGTAAAGCAGATCTTAGCTCCAAGTATCTTCCTTTAAACATAAATAGTTTGTAGGAGTTCTTATTTATGCCTCATCCGTGAAAAGAAAAAGGTTTGATCTGAGAGACATATAAATTCAATCTCACTTGTTAAACTGAAATTTTACTTCCTTGGTCAGAAACCTCGTCATTTTAAAGCAAGCAAAAAATATAATAACTCTGAGACTGTAAGAAAATAATAAGTAACTGAAGAGAGTGAAAAAATAAAAATATTGATAGTTGAATGAAGAGTGTTACTTACCAATTTAATATTTAAAAAAAAAAAGAATGTAAACTGTTTAATAATATAAAAATTTGACAAACCAGATTAATTAATTGAGTGATTCTTTATTGTCACAGAGCCTTTAAACCCTTTCATACAGATAAAAATACACTTAACATAACAGATTTTTATTGTTTATACACTTATGTTAAATTTTACATATTTTATTAATTATGTAATAAATAATTTATTTGTTTTCTTTCAGGGATTCGGGGATATCTAGTCTTGAAGAGGTTGCTCCTCCTCCTATGCCAAATTCTAATCTTTCCCAGAAGAATGATTCAGCTCTCGATCTTCGACAGAGTCCTTCAATATCATCTGCTCCTAATGGTGGTCATTCAAATCCTGGTAAATTATTTTTTCTTATTCTTTCTACAAATGTTGTCTATTTATTAAACTAAAAATCCATTCACAGGAAGTGTTACTAGCAGCAGTGGTACTGATATCTTAGATCTATCCATGCCTGATAAGAACTCAAACACGCAAGTCTGCTATGTCTGTGGAGAAGAACACCGTAGGGGCTCTCTTACTCACATTGGTAAGAGATTTTTGTCAATAATAACATAGCATAATTTTCATTGACATCAGATATTTTTTTTCTATTGTATATCAACTGTCCGCTAAATTTTTTCCCTCTGGAAAATAGAAAAAAATTATAGTATAAAATAACTTGTAATAAAGTAATTAAAATTAATTTTAATAGAATATATAATTATATTGACTGCTAGAAGTTATTTTATCACAGTTATTAATACCAAATAAATTATTTGAATTAGAAAGGATAATAATAAGAAACACATTTTTTAGACTTAATTGGCATTATTATTATTTTAAGAAGTTTTAGTTCAATTAAGGTTTCAAGTAGGCCAATGTTTCCACCTAAGTTAAGTTAATTTAGCTTTGGATAACATTATTAGAAACCTATCATCAGGTTCTAGTTTAAAGTACATATATGTTTATTGATTACTTACATATTGTTATATTATTTTTTCTTTAAATTATTTTAATAATAATAATATTTAAATTATAGAAATATTAGTATTAGTAATTATTTGATTATTATTTTTATGTTATATATTTAATAATAATATTTCAGTCTATCTCGTTTCTATTGTTTCTCTCTTAGATTGACTTGGTATAATATGCTTTGATTAATTAAATTTACTTCCGATACACCCAAATTTTACTGTTAATAAGGCTTTTTAAATAAATATTACATCTGATTACAATTTTTTAGATTATTGGAAAAATAAAACAACAAAAATTTAAGTGTTATTAACCTTTAGTAATTATAAAATCAAATTAATCAATAAATATTCATATGTATATATTTTTTCATATTTAGTTGTATTGCTTATTGATTCCAAAAGATTATTCAAAAGTTAAAAAATAATATATATCATTTTTACAAAGAAAAATAATGCCTTATAATTAAATAAATAGTCAGGCATAAAAAATTTAAATTTAGAACAATTGAAACTATAATTATTGAATAAAGAAGGCATTAGTACTTGTTTTTGCATTCCTTCTCAGCTTTTTGTCAATCGAGTTGAATTCATTCTCCATTTTCCTCTGCCAAATTTTCACTTTAATTCAGAATTAATTTTACTTAAAAATGATTTAATTTATTTCACTGTTCATACCATGGTCACTATTTATTGTTCATCTCACTAAAAGTTCATTTGCCCTTATGAAAGTTCAATTTTAAACTTTTGTATAATTTTTCAAAATGGATTCCATCACTTTGATTGATTTGATCACTTTAAAATTCTACCACTAACTTAAACACATCTTTACTGTTCAAAATCAAACTGAAGACTGACCAATTGCATCCTTCCATATGGTCAAAAAGTAAAGTCTTTTTCAAATGTTCTTTCTAGCTTGTTATTACAACTAGTAATTTATATTAATTCATCTAAATATATAACCATAATACAGAGCAACAAACCACTTGATGTTTGCTGATGTAATAGTTCCTTCAGAAAGAAACCACGTTTGAGGAAAACCTCATCATCAGATCAGGAAGTACAGTACTTGTACTCACCACATTACCGAATTTAGTTTTATTACTGCCAAATGGTGCCAAAGTTATGTTACTTCCTGTGAATGCATGAAAGGACTTGGTGATAGTTACTAGTGCTGATGATTGTAGGTCATGAAGTAATTGCAACAGCCAGCTTCTCCTTTCTTTTTTTAACTATAAATAGATGTTAAACTGTTCAATAGAATGAGCAGACTCCTGTTAACGCATAAACCAATCAGTGGAATGATAAGATCCCACTTTCCTATTTTAATGGCTCAATTAAAATAAGGAATTTTAGATAATGTCATCAGAATAATTTCCCAATTTATATCTTCATTTGCAACAGCAACATCTCTGTCCTTGTATTGACTTTTAAAAAATAATAGGAGAAGATGTTTATTCAGGCCCAGTTTTTAAGTTGTATAGTAACCACTCGAAAAACGTACAAACATTCGCTATTATTGAGAGTAAACACTGGTCGCACAGGTGTTTTGAAGCTGCAATTTATTTATTTTTTTTATTTAAGTCCTCATATTTTGAGTAGGTAACTAGAAATTTGAGTTGGCCTTTTTTGCACGCATGACCCCCTTTTCACGTATAACTTGTCTGAATTAAATGGTAAGATTGGAGTCCCTAAGGAATAATGATCAGATTAGGAATGATCTGTAGAAAGTCATAGTGGATTGAGCTAGAGTATTAAATGAAATTTGTTATAGTGTGAACTGACAGAAGATGTAACTGAAGAAGTTCATAAATGCATAAGTGTTTTGAAATATTAGACATTTTATAATTCCAATAATACAAGGAAATAAGAAAAAGGAAAAATGACATAGTACTAGACACTAGTTATTTAAAGCACTTTTATTATAGTTTCAAGTTTCGTATCTGCAATAAGCACAATTGATTTATTAAAAGCCTACTTATAAGTTGTTTAAATTCTTTTTTTTTTTATTACCATTTTGTCATCAAATGATTGATTTTAAAGGTGCAAGACCGCTGCCCAATCAGCCATTCTTTCCTTCACTGATGTTACATCCACGACCATCACGCTCACGGCCAATGGATTCAGCTGGTCGTGTTTTGGCTTGCTCAGTTTGCCATCAACATTTACTACACCAGTGGCAGGTTTGATTTAATGTCATTATTATGTGTATCTATTATCTTAAGATATTAATTTTCCAAATATTAAATTTATATACTTATGAGATGTTTGATCCAGTCCTAACATATAATTTCATTCTTATTAATTACTTAGTATGTAGTGTGATTGTAGTAGTTCTTTAGTTTTTCTTGTTTTGTATTTTTAAATCAATAATAGTAATCATGAGAGGTAGTTAACCGTTGATGACTTATACGAGAAGAAGATGGTTTGGGGGTGCAGTCAAAATAAAACACAAATTAGTTTGAATTAACTTATTAACATCGTTTTTTTTTTTTTTTTTTTTAAATAAACCTTATATAAGTTACTTTAACTTATTGGTATTTTATTTTTACCGCACCCCCAACCATCTTCTCCCATTACAATAATAGTAATATTCATGTTAATTATTTTACATTCATTACTTAATTAAATTTCTCGACTCTTCTTTTTTTTAGTTATAGAGCCATGCAAGGGCTTATTAACAGGCATTCTTATTATGTGGTCTAGCTATTCTCCTACCTATTCTCCATGTCTAAATAAATTGTACCACATGGATATCCTTGTGTAAAAAAAATGCTGTTCTGCATGAGTCAAAAGTTTCTCTTATACTGACATGCTTGAGGTGTGTTATAAGCTCCAGAATGATATTGACAGTATAACCCCCTGGGCATTTGAGAATGAGTTGTATCTAAATCCAGTAAAAACCAAGGCTTTCCTCATTGCTTCAAATCCTTCCTTAATGCCATTCCATAGTACTCATTTCTATATATCTACAACACTCTTATTAATTCCCAAAAATCTAGGAGTTACCATCTAGCCTATCTTGAATAACATTAAATGTTCTCAAACTTCACTGGTATTCTGAGTAAGGGTGGCTATATTAAAATTTTCTTTGACAATACCTTCTTGTTGACTTCCTTGAAACCAAAATATTCTTGCTCTATTCCTGACTTCCTCATCCTGTGTTATTCCATTCACTGATCAAACACAAGATCTCAACCTACCAAATTTGAATATTCCATCTTATTTGCCCCTTTAAAAAATCTATCATCCATGCTGCCTCCTTTTGGAATTTCGCCTTACCTTTCTCCATTTATAAAGCCTTCTCCCTAACCTCATGTAAACACCATTCATTTCTCCATCTCTTCAAAGATAAATTTTCCTCATATAAATAAATATTTATATGTGGTTTAAACATATAGATGAAACAGCTGGATTCATCAAACTCCTTACTGCTTTCTATATTCTTTCATTTACCTTGCTCTGGACATTTAGAATTGATAAAGTAATTACAATATATTTCAGGTGCTAACATCAACTAAATGTCCTGATTTAATCTTTGGTCAAGAATCATTACTTATTTGAATAATAATTCTCTCTCATTCTTTGGACCAATTTCGATGTTTAAGTTAAATTTAAATTTAACTCATTGCAGGGTTTTTTAAAAATTTATTTGCTTTTTAAGATCCTATAATGAATTGCTCCTTTACATCATACGGTTTAGTGTTTTATCATTCTATTCCACTCCTCATTCTAGAAGATTCTTTTTACATTGTTACTCATTAAAGTTCAGAAACCAAACCAAAGTGGAAGTGATCAGGTCTAACTTAAGATAACTTATAAATAGTAACTTTAAAAAATTTTGTTGTCTCACTTCTCAGAATTTCTATGATCAGGAAATTTAAAAAAAAAATTCTGTACTTTGCATATAAGTATTTCTTTTAAAATAATGTAGAGAAAACATATATTAGAGGATATTAATTGTTTCAGAAATTGATATAATTCTATTCTTTATTTTTGGTCTGCAGGCATATCAGGCCCAAGGAATTGCTCACTCTGATAGAAACTATGTTCTTAGAAAAAGAGTTCAGCCTGCACAACATATCAATGAAGCATCTACTTGTTCAGTTTGTGGTACTGAATCAGGAGGCTTCTACCAGCAGGGTGCTGCTCAGGTAACATCTTGTTTCCATTATTAAAGTTAAATAACTCCAAGGTGGCGGGAAAGCTAGAAAAATTTAGGGGCAAGCTGAATTTAACTTATGTTTTAGAAGGTATTAAAACAGATACTTCCTAAAAAGCCTCCAAGGATACGAGTGGCATGTTCAGAATGTTGTACCACTTTAACTTTGTAGTTATTTGTTATAGAAAGTAAAAACTGATTCTGGTTGAACCATAATTGAAAGATCTATAATGTTCTGGAAGATCGCTGATTGACCGTGTGTAGTTTTAAAAGGAAGATGGTCCGGGTGTGGTCAAAGAAAAACTCAAATAGTTGTGAAACTATTTATTATTAGACAGTGTTTCGCCCCATGTTGAAGGGCTTTATGGTCCTTCTTTTTAATTTATAATGTTTGTTTCAAGCATTTTGAAGCCTAAAATCTCGCTTAGGTAAATATTGAAATAATCTGGCTAGAAAAATTCTTCATAATTATTAAATCGGTAATTTAACAGGGAAAACTGGATTTAAGAAAAAGTTTTCTAGCAGCAGTAGCAGCGTGGTAACGCACCAGTCTACCAACCTACAGGTTGCCAGATCGAATCCCGGTCCCACCCGGGCTTTTGTCAAGCATAAAATTATGCAAAATTCACTTACAACCTCTCCCCGGGCTTTTGTGAGGCCCATTAGCCAATGGATGGTACTCACAAAAAAATAGGCGTGGGAGTGACAAACCCACCCTTCGAAAAAACAACATCAAGAAACGCCCAATGTATTGGGATATACATCGCGCGAGGACTTAGACCTCCATGATCTGTTGCCCATTTAATAATAATCATTACTCGGATTGTTTCAAAAGATTTGGTTGCAGTAGAAGGGGAATATCAAAATTATTACTAAGGATTATTTCTAATGAGCAGGGTGCCCTTTTGATTCTCATAGTGAAAATGTTTTTGCTCATGTTGGCCATCCTGCAGAATGGAAAACTCAGGTTTGCTGAAATTTACTATAAATGAATTAGTAAGTTTAGTAAAGAAATGCATAGAAGAAAGTGACTATTAGTAACTTCAAATATTCTTGAAGACATTTTCTCAAATATATCAATGTGAATGTTTCCCTTAAGCGGAGGAAATTTTAGAGGTTGATTATATAATATGGTTCTAATATCATACCTGGCAGATTCTTATTGTGTTCAAACTAATGTATTACTGATAATCCCGATTTTAATAATTTTATAAGAATGATTAATTAACGGTTATGACATTTTTATTACATAAGGACGAAATATGTGGGTCACTCCAAAATCCAGTGTGTACAACTATGAATACCTACTTGTAATTTATCAGGTAAAGATCAGCTGGGATTCATATTTTTAACCCTTTTAGTCCCAGGCGAAAAAGAGATGCCTATGCCAAGATAACCAGCCGAATTCCACGATTTTATTAGGGTTTGGAAAAAGGTTCATAAAAACCAAACAAAAAACAATATTTACATAATTCAAAAAAGCTGAGTATTAAGGATGAAATAAAGAATGACACTTATTTGTCTATATTCATTGAAAATTATATAAATAACAAAGGTACAATTGAACATAAAGAAAATAAAAATTTAGTTCTTTCTTACAGAAAGTATTTATATATATTTTTCCTGATATGCTAATTATAATATTTCCTTATTTTGGGCATACTTAGATGCACCCTCTTGCCATTTTTGCTTCAGAAACAGTTGAATATATTTTCTATTACTTTAGATTGTGCTAGTAAAATATATCTGCTTTTCAAACAAAGATCTTGCTAATGAGATGCTTGTGAAAACATTGTCACTTACCACATGATACCCTTTCTGAAGATAGTTTCCTATATTGTATAATCTATTTACCACGATGTAACTAAGACTGGTTTTTAATTTCTTCTTCATATGATTGATGTTTGGCTCCTCGATAGCAAAAAAATGTTAAGCATTTATAGGTAACTGCATCAGTCAGCATTAAAAATTTGATGCTCCATTTATGATGCTTTTTATTTGGAAGATATTGGGTCAACAAGGTTCTACATTTCATGCTGACTAACGATTCGTTAATACTCAAATGTTGGTTATATCTGAATTTATTATTTGTGTGGATAACAACTGGTTAAAATTTTGCTGTAGGGTCATATCCTGAGCTAACACGTGCTGCTAAATTGTTATTATCTATGACATATAAAAACCTGCAAATTAATTAAAACCTTTTTCAGCTAAACATTTAGCCAAACCATGGTATGTTTCTACGGTTTGTTGGCCAATAACTGGAAAATGTCGGTCTACATGCGATACTGATGTCTAAAAGAACGGCAACAAAAGCTTCCATTTCTGACACTATGGTTGTCTTCCACCCTACTGCTCTGGATCCTGATAGCACATTGATTATGTTGAGAAACTGTCTGGCATTGGTTTGTTTCACTCCTCAATAGGCTTAAAAATTCTTTGGTAAAAATAAATCAAACTATTCTCTGTGTGTTGAATTTCTAGGTAACATATGTTTAGGCCCAGCAATTGCTATAAATTATGGATGAGGATTATATTCGCTATCATTGGCCACGGTAAATTCATGGAAATTGTTCAGTACTTCCTCAATATCGTTTCCCTCAAGGTCTGGTTTGTTATCGCTTGCTTCACTATCACTAAATATTCTATGTGGATGCCCAACTACTTGGGGTCACAATTTCATAATCACTATGTGCTTCATCAAACTGGTCAATATCAGGACTAATTTGGCTTCCTTCATGACGGTGTATTTTTTATAAAAAGTTGGTGGCAAAATTTTAGAAATCCTGTGTCGGTAATTTTAGTTTTGTCAAAAACAAATATGTTTACACATGTGGAAAACAAGAGCAATAACCAAATTGATGCTTTTCAAACTGTTATTGCTACTACCTGTACTGCTCATGACTACCATCAAGTTATTCTTTGTGTAGTAAAGACTTATTTGGTGTCTGTATATTGGTGTCTCTGGCACTAAAAGAGTTAAAGACTGGGTAAAGTGAAATAGGTATGGTTTAAAACTAATTCAAATGAAAATATTTTCTTCTTTGACCATTGCTAAATTGGAAAATTAGATGTTTCAGGATTCTCTTCCTGTTTACACAGTAACAAAACTGATTAGCGCAATACCATCACGGTAATATTTAAAATAAAACAAATAATTCACACAACTACTGACATTATCTCATAAACTTTATAAATGCAGCTGCTACAGATCTAAATACTTTCTATACAAGTTTTATTAATACAATTGAAATAACAAAAAAATATAATCAAGAAACATGTTTGGTCATTACATTTGATCAACCATCATATGCTAAAGCTTTAGATTTTTTTTTTTTTTATCTTTGAATTTTGGTATCCTATTAATTAATAGTTTGAAAAAAAGAGCTAATTTTGACACCAGCTACAAGATTATTAATGGTAATATGTGGCATAATGTCACACTGATTGTATTCCTGAAAATGATCTAGGCTTATCCACTCTATAATATTAGATAAAATAACATTGTGATATTAATGGGATCAATGGTACAATAATAAAATATAAAGTTTATAGTAACTATCATCAATTTACAATAAAATGCTTTAATATTATTATCTTTCTTTTGTTCTTTAAAGAAAAATTAATTTTATGACTTTATTATGGATATTATTACTAACCAATTGTTATATTATTAATAGTATTAAAAGTTTTCTTGCTTCTTATCAAAGTAAGCAAGCAGGTGCTTCGGACGCTATATTAAACATGTTTGATTTTAAAAAAAAGTCTGTATTCTTCAGGACTTTCTAGATGTCTGTTTTAATACCTTCTAAAATATTTGTGAAATTCAGCTTGCTCATAATTTTTTCTACCCTAATATGGAATCTGACTGAGTTATATATCGTAGGAAACAACTATTTGTGAATTTGTTTTTTATCTCTACTGCTTTGAGCCAATAGTTTAAAATTGCAATTTTCATTAATAATTATTTAAATATATTATATAATACATAAATTAGTCCATGATCATTCTAAAATACTCTACCTACTTAATGAATGCTGTCTTGCAGTGTTTTAGATCTAGGATTTAACTCTATAAGATAAAATATTTGTTTTTTATAATCAAACTAATTGAAAACAAACTGTCTAAATTACACAGGAGTGAATTCAATTATTCTGTTTTTCATTGTCGTGATAGCCCATATGGGTCATATGTTAAAATGGGAGAATAGTCTAATGTACATTAACATTGGTCCTATTAATCCAGAAATGAACTTTTGAGCATGTTTAGCCATAGCCTAGAACAACTTCTTTATTGCATCTACTGGGGCTGAGATTGATTCTCATAGCGCTTTTTCTGGTATCTGGCAGTAATGTCATTACTGTACTCCATGCTGTACCCGGGTTTACATTATGTTTAACAGGGTGTTGCAAAGTTGATTAGTTCACTACTTCACAGCTTTCTTTAACGCAGAGAAAGGGGATAGACGAGCACATCTCCTTATTTTATACCATAGTTAATCTCTAAGGGATGTGAGAGGTCACTGCCAATGTGAAATACTCATTTTGAACCTGGGTTCATCATCTCAGAGTAAAGATTCTTTTGTCATAGTAAATAATTATGGTTTAGTTGCTCTTTTGAGTTACATTTCATTTTTTTTTTTTAAATAATAATAATCATTTTAATACATTAATTCTTTTGAAACTAATTCTACCTTCTTATTATCTTTATTTCTTTTCCATTTATATTTGAAGTTTTTTCCCTCACCCCAAAAATGTCAAGTACAAAGAATTAATATATTAAGAAAATATCCTTCTATTATAAAATCAATTTATTTTGTTAATTATTTTTATAGGTATGTGCCACCTGTTACAATAAGTCACAGAAACCTCAGCAAGAAAGAAAATCTTCCCCTGCATCAAAATCTCCGGATATACGGTTTCGGCCATATGAAATGTCTAAACCAACTGTGAAACCAGTAAGTTTTTATAAAAAAAAATTTCATTTTTGTGAGTATTATTTGTATTTTATTATGATTAAAAAATGTTTAGTTAATTTTTTTGTATTAAATTGCAAAAAGTTTATTTTATATTTCTTAATTATGCAAAAAGCATAATGTTGGACTTGTCACATTAATGTTGATTGCTGTCCTTAACCTTCAAAGTGTTTTGTCATTCTTCTAATTCAATGGTTCCCAACCTGAAGAAGTCTAGTAGTGCTGACTACTAAGCTGAAAATTGAACCATGTGTGGCCTACCCCCTCATAACTTGGGGTAAACATGGGTCACCCTTGGCTTAAGTTGTTTTTGAGTCTTTTCAAGATCTTTAAGGTGACACCCAAATATTAGGAAAGATAATTAATAAACTTGTTGCTGTGTTGCCCACCTATGGGCCACGGATACCAGTTGGGACCACTGCTCTAGTTTAATGATTTTTCATTTTTGTTTCCTAAATCCGAGGATCTGATAGTTGTCCTCTATGTTACTTTCTACTCATACCATAGCTTTCTCAATGCCATGCAGTAACTACATTTTAAAAGTCCCATAGCTTAATTTTTTTTAATACTTATTATAGATCATTATTTATTTTTTAATGTATGCAAAACAGTATAGTTTTCTGATTTGTTCCCATAACTTTTCATTGATTCTGTGTTTGTTGCTTTAGCTTTGATTAAACAAAAAAAATCACAAGTACTCTTTTCCTAGTTGCGATTGCTGTTTGGGGGATGATCAATGAAGTAGTAAACTTATTTGTTTTATATAAATGAAAGATAGTCTGGGTGTATTAAAAAAAAACTCAAATAGAAATTAAACTATATAATGTGAGCCTACAGTTTGCTCCACTTTGGAGGGTTTCATCAGGGCTAAAAAAGATATAAACAATTCAATTAATGTAACAGAGTAAGAGAATAAATTGCATGAATCAAAAGTAAACTAAGATGGGGCTAAATATGATTTAAAATATATGAAAATTTATATAAAAATAAACAAAGTAAATCAATTAAAATGAAAATAAGATATGCAGTGAAAAGTATAAATAAACAAGAATTACGAAAAGGTATTGGACAATTAATAAATAAAAAACTAGATAAAAAAAGAAATATAAAAATACTGTACATATTAAAAGACGGAAAAAGAGGAATAAGAATAAAATAAAGGTCAGGATAAAAGGGAAATAAATATAATGGGAAATAGGACACCCACCTTACTGAATGCAAATGAGCTGAAGGTGGATGAGAAGACCAACAGGATAGAGAAGTGGAGGGATTGGTGGTTAACAAATACGTCACATTTAAAGCTAAAAGATATAAAATAATGCTCAAGATAATATTGGGAAAATTGAAGAAAATATTAAATATAGGCAGACATCAAATAATAATATACATAATAAGGGGGGGAAATTATAAAGTAAATTTAGAGGTAATTATCGCATTCCAATAAATTATACATATTTTGTGTATACCAAACAATGATAGTTCAAATGGGGGGAAATTAGTGAGGATGTGAAGATCTGTGGTGTGAAAGCTTGTGTTAGGAACAATGTAATAACTTAAGGGTTATGTATTGACTGGGTCTTTGAATGATATGGGGTTTCTAGAATAGGATTTGGCCAATAGTGATACATAAGTTTCCAACAGAGTTGGTCACATTTGATCTTCTTCCATTCCTTTGCTTGGCATATTCATTTAATTTATTGCATCTTCACCTTAAACATTCTTGATTCATGCAAACATTATGTGTGGTGGTTTTTCCTTCCGTGAGAAGAAACCTTATGACAACACTCATCTCCACTTGGCAGTATTTCTTAGTGACCTATTTCACAGAAATGGACACTACGAGATGAGTTTTACTACAGTTCTAATATCAGTACTAACATGGGTCTCCAGTGCTCTTGTTCTGGAGACCCACGTCAATACCAAAATTTGTTTATGTATCGTTATATATATATTACAGGACTCCCTTTTATTGTATGCTGCACCTCTATATATACAAGTTCAATCACCTGACGGCCTTTGTCAGCTGACATCTTACTCAGTCTATAACTCCCCCCACCAGTTTACTCCCCCCAGCATTGTCAATTTGAAGATTGCGTCGTACATGACGTTCCACAGAAGAGACCCTAATACAGAGCCCTGTGGGACACCACCAGTCACCTTGTACCTCCTTTGGCCAGTGTCCGAAAAATAAAACAGAACTCTATCTTTGAAGTAGTCTGTGAGAACTCTCATAAGATAGGCTGGCACCGCCATAGTCCGTAGGGCATCTATTATACAGGTCCATCTTGCAGTGTTAAAAGCATTCTTAACGTCTAGAGTGATGATTGCTGCATAACACTTAGCATCTCTCTTCCACCTTGCTCCTGCAATTGCTGTGCGGGCCATCTCGACTACCAATCCAACAGCATCTATCATGGATCGCTCTTTACGAAATCCGTATTGAGCTCGTGAGAGGCCATTAACTCCCTCCGTGAACTCTTGTAGCCTGAGGGAAAGGATTTTCTCGAATGCCTTACCCTTAATATCCAATAAGCAAATTGGACGATAGGTTGACGGGTCTACCAGTCTTCCTTTGCCTTTGGAATGAGTACGAGGCGCTGTCTCTTCCAAGGTTTCAGAATTGAGCCTTCACGAATGCACAACTTGAAGAGATCAATGAAAAGATCCGGCCGTTTCCTGTGTGTGTGCGTGTGCGTGCGTGCGTGAATACATACATTAAAACATTCTCTAATAAAGGTTCCCACCAAGTATTAGCAGACTACAAAAATAAACATAATTATATGAAATATAAATCCTATCCTGCCTGTTGCTGTTTCTTTTTAATAGTGGGGTGTATAAAAAAAAATTATATGAAATACAATTAATACTTAAAATTTAGTCCATTGTTATTTACCGTCATTAGCCATCTGCTAAGCAATTGATCGATCCCACGCGGATACCATTCTTTGGGATGGCTGTCAAAGAACTCTTGGACTGCAATTTCAACTTCCCCAAAATTCTGAGGTCTGGATATATGGTGGATGAGGTGGGAGTTCAAAACTATGAAGTTCTTTGGGTTCCAAACTTTTGTTTGGTTCGGCGGGAAGTGATTGCTGAGGAGTAAGTTCTTTTTCACACTCCTTGGCAAGTTCGCGAGTACTTGTGGACCAATTTGACTCAACAGCTTCCTGCAGAACCTCATCAATAACCATTAGTGGTCGCCTGTAGCCCTTCTCTTTTTCCAATGCCGTATCTCCACTGCATTTTTTAAACCAATGCTGTGCAGTGCACTGGTCAACTGGTCAATCGACTTGCCTGAAGTACCACTATAAAGCAAATATAAATAATCGATTTAAAAATTTTTTCTTGAAAACTGTGTATAATTAATTAAGTGGTTTTTAATATCATCTAGGTTTTATCCTAATTGGGATAATGTTTGAGGGTTTAAATGCTAAATATTAAAAAAAAAAGTGTTTATAAATGAGTTTCAACAAATAATTCCATGAATAATTATAATAAGTTCCAGAACCTATTAGTACAACAATTATTACCTCCACTATTTCTGAACTATAATTATCAAGACTTAAATTATTAATATTAAAATTTTATAGTAATTATTAATATCAAAATATAAATAAAATAATATATTGAATATTGAATTATAATCTTTATTCAGTTTTGTCTTAATGTTTTTATTTGTTATATAATTAATAAATAGTTCATCACATTTATGTTTAAGTTGAAAATATTATCACAGTTACAATAATTATACAGACAGTTTTAAACAAGAATGTTATTACAATGTATACTGATAAGACATTACTTTAATAATTTTATATCATATAAATAAATGATGTTACTATAAGGGAAAATGGATGGAAATATGTTATATTTACTTTTAATTTTGTAGAGTTCTTCAGCAGCATCGAAGGATGCTGTTAGCAACCAATCTGGATCCAATTTTCGATGTCCTGTATGCTGTAACATGGCACATCGCCAAGAGGCTCAATGGTTGCCATCAGCTCCTGAAGGTGTCAACTCTCATGCCATGCATTTTCCTTGGCTGGTAAGTATTCTGTTATGATAATGTAAAAATATTTATTTTTCCATTATTTTAGGAAAGTACAAAATATATTCTAAACCAAGTAAGTAATTTACAAACAGTGGATATCTGGTTTGTATATCTTAATTTTTAAAATTGGGTCATCCTTTATGCTATTAAATTTAATAAAATATTTTCTCTAAATTTTGCAAGACTCACAAAACCAGTTGGTATGTAACTGAATGTGATAATATTCACAATTGAAAATTATAAATTTTGTCATGTATGAGACGTGTTCATTTTAATAATGAGTGAGGGAGAGAGACAAAACTTGTCTTGTGATTTATAATTAACATAAAGTTTTTATTTTTAAACATAAATCAAGTCATCCATCAGGATCTCAATGTTCCATATGTTGCCGATTTGGCCAGAACCAGATACCGTTCCTTCCATAAAAACTTCTCAACCACCCAAATCCACTTGTTTCTGACCTAGCTTCTCCTTCATTACCTAATAATCCTCCTAGGCATCTGAAAAGAAGATGGCCTCGAGATCTTCTCCTCTAGAAATGTTATTGGAGTTCTATCAGTGGGTAGATTCTCCACATGTTTGTATCATGTCACTATGTCACCTACAGCGAATTTACTTGTTGTATATATGTGTATACAGTTGCAAATACCAATAAATAAATTATTAAAAAAAAATTTTTTTTAAACATATATTTTAGGATAATATAACATATGCGTATACTTATAAATTTAGTGGAAGGAAATATATTAAAAGTTAATTTTAAAATTCCTAAGCTTAACGGTATTATAAAAATTTATGTAATAAATATATAATCTAGGTGTTGAATAAGTTATTGTAATTATGATAATGTATTAATGTAAAAATAATAATGTAAAATTTAAATATAAACAAGTTGGTAACAATAATAATTAGAATAATTATATGACTAGAAAAGGTACTTAACTTACTTTCATTAAATATTTCAGTATGACTTAAAATCTATGCTATTGTTGGATGAGATGAATAAAACACCTTCTAAAACTTATACTATTTTTACATAGTAAGAACTAACCTCATTAAAGTAGAAACTGAAAAATTCAAATAAATACTAGAGGCAGTTTGTACTATTTAGATGATTTTCAAGGATTTAAAATTATAATTGTGTGGTTATTATATTTTTAAGGAATCAATTTACCATTATTATAAATTTATAATTCATTAATTTATGAGGCACTGGCACTGGAAAAATTACTACTACTGCATCGAATTTTACTCTTAGTGTAGTATATAGCATCCACTAGTGAATTTCAATTTGCTTTTCTAGCTGAAATCAGTTTCACTTCTTACTTCTTCTTATGTTGTGTGTGCAATAGAAAGATTTTGTAAAAAAAACAAAAAAAAAAACGAAATAATAATAACAATAACAATTTTATAAGTTAAATAAACAAATTGTTTAAAAAATATGTGTACCTAGATTGTAATTTTTTTTTTTTTACTTGTGCAGTTACCTGCCTGCTGATTTACTTATCTCCTGTATACTTATTCTCACCATTACCTTTATTGCTGTCTGTTCCTTGAATAAACGAAAATTTGATATTATTTTACAGTTTTTGCCATGTGTGCCCCTCAATCATAAGGATTCAATCAAAATAATAAGAAAGTTAAGTGTTTGGAACATTATGCAAAAGATTGCACATCTTACCTATTCAATGATTTCTGTTATGAAAGAAGTTATGAGTCAAGGTAAAATTCTATTCCGAAAATTGCCTAAAGGGGAGGCTGAATCATTGTATTTTGATATCATATTTCTTACTATGGTCCTTGCATCTCAAGAAGATTCTTGCATCTTGGACACTGCCTTGGCACTCAGTACTGATGCTTGTAAATTTCTTTCCTACTGTAATAAGTTACAAAGCTTGAGTCTCTAGCTGTATAATTTGGTGCTACAACCTGTTTGTGAGTCATGGTGTACACCGACTGCCACTGCTAAAGATTACCTGTCTTGTGCTAACTCTATCCATTTTCATATTTTAAATTCTTGGTACTGTCCACACAGTTTCTCCTTAATTTCAGCTCAGGTTTACTGATGTGTTGCTCTCCATGCTGAATCTGTCAGATTTTTAGGAAACATATTGTCTGTAATTTTGGCTGCATTGTCTGCCCATCCTATTATATCTTTGTCATCAGCAAAAGCAATCAGTTGCACTGCCCTATTAAATATTGTATATGGCAGAAGTTTGAATGTGAGTGCCATGGACCGCTTTGTTCAGAATTAGGTGGAAATGAAGGCATTCTAAAGCATTGGCATGTTTTTCTTTTTTTTTTAAATGAGAATTCTGCCTCAAATTTTCACAAAACGAATCACTTTCTCAATAATTAACCTTATCAAACTAACAAGCATGGTAGTGTTTCTGAACTGGATTAATGTGTCATAGAGCTTTGTTTGGTCTACTGTGTCGTAGGCTGATTTAAAATCAACCTAGAAGTGATGTGTTTTAATCTGGCACTTATGTCCTCTTTCTAGAAAGGTCGTCAGGCAGAAAATCTGATCTACTGCTGATCTTCTATCTTTAAATCCACATTATTAATGGCTCAGCTCTCACCCTACAAACGGTAACAACCTATCGAACAAAATGTTAAATAGGAATTGGTATACAAGAAAGCTCTGCAACATTGTGATAATCAGAGCGGCTCAATAGATCATCCTTTTTTATGTATTGAACAAATAACTGTTTTCTTCCTGTCATTAGGCATAATCTCTTCATTCTAAATGATAATAAATTGTGAAGAATTTTGGTAAATTTGTTTCAACCATGCTTGAATAGTTTGGTGTCAGTGATCTCTGTATTTGATGGCTCCACGACACTTTTTTCAGTGTATAGGAGTTGTGGTTCTATCTGTTTTCCAACATTTAAGCTAGGACATCCTTTCATGTAAATGCACTCCTCTCCTAAAGCTGTTGGCTCTAGGATTACAATTTGTGTACAGTCTATAGCTTAAGATAATTTGATTTTTCTCTGCCATATTAGCTTTGCACCATTCACCTGAGTTTGAGAAGATAGAAATGTTATCCACTCTTGTGACTTTGTCACTATCCTTTCCATCATATAGTTAATATATTTGTCTTGCACAGAGTTCTCTAATACAAACCAAGTTCCTTTGTGATTCCTGCTCAATACTCAGGATCACCAATAAATCTAAGGAAGTGATCCATCTTATATCTAGGAAGGATTGCTCTACTTTGCTTTTCTCTATTATCTAGTAAAAACTCATTAGTTAAAATATATATAGTACCCCATTTGAATTATAGTACCTCTTCATTCTTATTAACACCAAATATTCTTCTTAGATGATAAATCTTACACTCTGAAATCTGCATGAACTCTATAGTTGTAACTACCCAGTTTGAAAAGCGCTCATAGTTTCTAGATCGTAAAAGTAGTTTTTGTTCTTTATTCTATAGAAACTCTGTTCAGATAAAAGTGTCTTAGAGCTATAAATACAATTTATTAACAATTTTGTTGGTAGTTTTTCTTTCTAAAAAAAATAAAAGAAGGTTTTAAATACAATTCAATATGTATCATGAAAATAATTCATTAACAATTTAAAAAACTTCGCTGATCAAGGATTTAGTTGGGATGTTTTGGGTTTTGAAAGATCGACACTTTGGTACTGGTTATGGGAGCAGTCCAACAAAAGTACATTTGGTTGTTGAAGTCATACATCAAAATTATGGGGAAAGAGTATAAGCTGTTCCACTAAAAATTTCATAATAACATGTTACCATCTGCAGGCTTTACATCAGTGGTCATGTTTTCTATAAAATTACTTTAAAAACATTTATGTTAGATGTAAAGACAAGCAGAACATCAGTAGCAGTATGTTGTTCTAAATTCCTGCCATAAATGGGTCTGCATTTGTGCATAGCAAACCATCAGTGGGAAATGATCTAGAAAAAGTTTCAATGATGTACACCTGATTTTCCAGATATAACTGTTATTGAATTTTAATTTTTTTTTTTTTTGGAACTTATTGATTGGGTCAGGCAATATCATATCGAGCAGAAATGTTAGACCAAGAAGATAATCTTCCATTGTAGTTCCTATTTGTAAATGCATACATGTATATATTGTTATGATATATTATATGAATAATCTATTTGTGGCTATGTTTAAACTATTAATCCTGGCAAGTATGAACAAAGTGAATTTTAAATCTTTATCCATTTTTTTATTAAACATAAATAACTTAACATACAAATCGATTACATATAACTAAATGTGTCATAGTACAAATAATCAAAATTTAAAACCTCATTTACTTTTCTTAAAATATATTTCTCTGTTTTTCAGAGATTCGATGAGTAATTTAAAGTAAAAACGAATGTAATTTTATACCATTTCTTAACATTAAAAATTAAATTCAACAAAAACAGTATGAGACTATATAAATGAAAACTATCACACTTGATGTATCAAATATTCCTTAGATATCCTTCAACTGTTGGATCAATAGGCTTCTTACTTGATTTTCCTATATTTCTCCAAATTACGGATTAATCTTACCTTTTAGCTGCTGAAACCGTTATAACAAATCCTTTTCGATCATCTTCCTGTTTTCCAAGAGCCTCTCTTCACCCGTTTATAGAGTATGCTTGGTCACTCTCTCTTTGATCAGTGGTACCATTTAATGCATTCACTACACTAAGATGAAAACCATTTCTTGTTTCAAGGTCTTAACGTCACAAAGCTCATCCAGTGAAAGTACCACACTTTTTTGATTTATACTTATTGAACCACACTGATAGAGAAGTCCTCAATCTATGTTTTGATACTTTACAAGCTAATAATTAGGAGATGTATAGGAGGAGTCAACAGCAGGTAGGGTGGTTTTGAGATATGAGATATGACTTGTGCAATCAAGAACTCTTGTTCATTCATATTATTATTAAAGGAGGTATTATATCGATAAAAATATGATCATGACTTACTACTTTCAACAAATTATAAATTTTAATTTATTCATTAATGTAGGCTTAGGTATAATAGAGACTACTGTCATTCTCAGCTTGTTTATTTCTCTGGTATTTGTTGATTCTAATTATGATTTTCAAGTATTCACTCCTTTAACAGTATATTAAAAATTTCTTTAAATTCTTGACATAATTTAAAGATTATAACTGCAACTTAACATGCTGCTGGCAATTTGAGTTAAACTATGACCAAACCGAAAATATTACATCTACAAATGACTATAAAAAGTATTTGTATGAACAAAAATTTATAAAGAAGGTTTTGTGAAGAAGAAAAAAGGGTATAAAGTTTTTAGGCTTTATCATCTATACATTTTTTAATATTTTACTAGTCTTAGAATCTCCCCCCAAATATCTTTTTGTGATTCGCTTAAAATCAATTCATATTGTCTATATTTCTTAAATAAGAATGTATTTTCCTAGTATTTTCACTCTTATTTGTGTTAGGTATGGCTATTGTTTGTTTCTGACCAAAATCAGCTTGTAAACACTGTTTTTTCAAGATTTCTCTCTTAAAAGTGGAAGTTTATGTTTCCCCCCTAACATCTCAGAATCCTCTTGTTACTTTTTTTATTTCAGAAATTAAGTTTAATAAAATCAAATTAAGTGAACTGCTATATAGCAATTTTTACATATTTACATAATTTGATTAATGAAATAAATGTTGATTCCAATGATACGATCATGCAGATATTGTTATGCTGATACAGAATATCGCTGTGAGTAAAGAATTTGACTTTAATAAGACAGTTGAATGTTACCACGTTTCCTCAAAATTATACTAACCTATCTGATTTGGTACCGGGCACAACCCTTTAACATAGAATAAGGGTTGCTTTACTCCCACAGAATTTCTATGAAGCCAATGTGAACCTCGTACCAAGTTTCATCAAAATTGATCTGGCTGTGATAATTGAATAAAAATGAGAAGTGAAAAATAAACACCTCCTACCAAGAAAGTATGTTTATTTAACCTCCTTCTGTATGGTAGGTTGTTTAGAAATGATAGTCTAACTTCCTCTTAACACATAAACCTGTTACTATTTATTATCTGGCAATGATGTGAGATGTACAACAATTTTTATCTGAATAATTTGTGTCGATTAGAATATCAAATTCCTGAAAGCAGTCTATAGTTCTGTATTGTTTATTTGTCTGGATATAACAATAATATTTATAACTTTTAATAATAGATTTTTCGCTTAAGCACATATATTTAGTGATTAAAAAAGTAATGACTTAAAATTTTTTGAAAGAATGTTGATGTATTATTTTCGATAAGAATGTCTTTTTAAAAAGTAATTAATGTTTTCTACCTCTTTTGTTTTGACTATTATTATTGATTTGTATTTATTATAAAAAAAAAATCTATTTATTTATAATCTTAATTTTTTCTTGAGACTGGTAACTTTTTAATAAATAATTCAAATTTTATCCATTATAGCCTCAAAACCTTTTATTTCTCTTACAAGTCCGACGTTTCGGCCAATCCGGCCATCTTCAGGGACAATATACTTAATACAACTTTGAAACCATATAATTTAAACAACTCTAACAATTGTTGTGATAAAAGTTTAAGAAATAGTGTCTGCTGATGAATGATTTTGACTTTGTTTTAAGTGATATTTGACTAATTAGATATTGATGTTTTTGACCTGGGCAGAATAGCCTGCATGAAGTTAGAGTTGTTTAAATTATATGGTTTCAAAGTTGTATTAAGTAGATTGTCCCTGAAGATGGCCGGATTGGCCGAAACGTCGGACTTGTAAGAGAAATAAAAGGTTTTGAGACTATAATGGATAAAATTTGAATTATTTATTTTAAAAAATCTATGTTAATATAAAAGTAAAACTCCTCATATTAATTTTGTTTTCATCATCTATTATTAACCATAATCAAACCAGTACTGTTTTGGTTTTTGTTTTGTTAGCGTTAATCTATGCTCTTGTGGTGATTACATTTATAGTAACTTCTTTTAGGACTAAAATATTTCTTAATTGAGGTGATTTTTCTTTTATATTTTTGTCAGTAATTTTTAATATTATTAATTAAAGTATTTTAACAAATCCATCATTATTTATACACACTTCTTGTCGTGCATATAGAATGGTTTAGAGGGATCTCAATCTGACAGCTGTGGGAGAGTTCTAGTTTGCAGGGGCTGTGTGATGCATTTGGCTGTACAGTGGGATGCAATGGAGGCTGAGAGAGCTCCATTAGAGTCAAGGAGGTTAGTTATCACACCATTAAGTAAAAATATATATCTGAAATTCTTTTTCCAAATAATTATCTTAATTTGTGTCAAGATATTAACATTCATTCTTGATTAATGGGTATTAAGTTAAATTATCATTATATCTGTCCTCTAAATACATTTTTAAAATTATATCTGGTTTTTATGCAAAGAACTTTGTAATACACAGAATGTAAAACCAAATATATTTATTTAAAAATCAATCATTTTCTGTCCGATAAAAGTATTAGTGATAAAGTAAACTACTAGCATTACTCTAATAAAATAGCAATATTTAATATAAAATCTCATGCCAATAATAATACTGAAACAATTGAACATGCACTGTTTTCGTTTACAGCTACTGAGTTACTCCATCTTTAAAAGTGAAATATTGAGCTCAATACTTGAATGTGGAATAAAAAGGACATCTATGTTTAAAGAACTTCTTAAATCCTTTAAGAGTTGCTAAAATCAATTACCACTATTTAAAGTGTGTATTGGTGTTAATTCATTATTTGCAAAAAATGAAAACTAATTATTAGACCCTAACCTGATAATAAGGTTGGATTCAGTGAGAAAAGATCTGTAAGGGAGATTAGTATGTTATACAAAAAGTTGCCTGCATTCTTCAATAATTTCCCCTTCAGGATACTTGGTTACCTAGGAGTAAATGAACTCCCACAGTTGCTGATTTATCTTGTATTAGAGAAGATATTTTTGTATTTTCAATTTAAATATAGTCTGGTTTTTCACTAAGAAAAAAGTGAAAAGAGATTTTGATAAGAGACTATCTCCCTGTCATAACTTCAAAGGCTTCAGATACTTCTACTTTTATCAATACTCTGAATTTGGATCATTAGTATACCCTTTTGTCAATCTTTATTACTTTCCAGGGATATCTAGTTGATTATTGATCTTCCAAAGACAGTTTCTGTCTATGTATTTATAGGCTGCTTCAAAATTGACATATAAAGTGTGAACGTCCTGATCTACTTCTCATTGGTTTTCGAGTATCTGGTTTAGGATGAAGATCTGGTCTTGCATGCTCCTTCCTGTTCTGTACCCTGCTGGGTGGGTGGTCATGTATAGTATTCTAGTAATACTAGTCATTATCTTGTAGGCCACTAGAAGGAGTGCTATGCCTCTATAGTTACCACACCCATACTATTCTTTAGGATAGGACAGATTAGATTAGATATGTGTTCCAGGCCTCTGGTATCCTTTCCTTCTCTCATATTTTCTGGATTAGTGGTAATAGCGTGGCCCTTAGAGGTTTTCCACTATCTTTGAACAGCTCTGATGACTGGCTGTCCATACCTAGGACCTTTCTTCTTTTAAGCCTCTTGCCAGTTGAGATTTCAGAGTGATCCATATTATCATCGTTCGTGGGTTCTTGATTGAGAAGCTCCTTGAAATGTTCTTTACAGATGTTTAGTATATATACTCTGGATGCTGTCAGTTAACTATATTTTTCTCACATTTGCTTGATTCTTGCTCTATACTCTACCCTTTCTTTCCTGATGTCGGCACAGAAATCGCTTATGTTTTCTGCCTGCCAATTTTCTTCAATAGCTTGTAATCTTTCTTTGAGAATTTTTTTTTTTTTTTTTTGCTGTAATGATTATTTTGTTTGTCTTTGTCCTGGTGTCTGTATTTATTGAGTGTTGTTTGATCAGTTCTTGCTAGGCAGAGGACTTTTATTTTTCTTCTCTCCTCCACAGCCTTTTTGCATACTTCTTTGAACCACTTTGGGGCCTTATGTTTCTCTTGAAGACCTATTACTTTCATTGCTGTTTCTTTTGCCCCTGTCTCTAATACTTCCCAGTATTCGTCAACCATGAGGCCCTTTGAGCCCAAGTGTTCAAATTTATTTTTCAGCTCAATTTAGAATTTATCTTTTACTTCAGGACTTTTCAGGTTATGGACTTCATACCCACTTATTTTAACTTAATGGATTCTCTTCAGTTTCTTACAGAGTTTTATTCTAATGAGGCTGTGGTCCAAATCACAGTTAGTTGCACAGTAGCTTCTTATGTCTTGAATGGATATGATATCTGTTGTCTATCAGCATGTGGTCATTTTGTTTTTTCGCATCTTTAGGGGTTACTCAGGTGTACTTGTGGATGTCCATATGCGGGAACATCGTACTGCTGACCTCTAGACCTTTAGCTGCTCCCATTCTTGTACCTTTTACTCCATTGTTATTGCTTGTTGTGTGGAGACTTTAGCTTCCGATAATGGGCCTGAATTAGATTCTGGACTTATCTTGGTATTCAAGTGACTAATTTCATGTCATGTCAACTTTTACATAATTTTCTTAAAACTTTCATTCTTTTTTTAAGACTGTTATGTGATATATTACCTTCCAGGAGTGGCAACCTTCTAATTGATTAAAATATGCCTCTAATATCAGTGTACATTGTTGTCCATTGCTGATAGATTTGATCGGAGGAATAAGTATTGAGTTAAGATACATACCTAACCAGTTCAGTTGTCTAGTAGACTTATATTTTTTCTGGAAAAATAGTCAATAGAATATTTATTTTTGAAGACTTAGAGGCATTATTCTTCCTTTCAAGTAAGTAGTCATGTTTCAAATCCATGAAGGGTAGTTGAAAGGATAAAATTCTAGTCAATTTCAAACTTCCAAACACTAGGTGTTTTACCATTGATGAGTAATGAGCATTTACCACATTTAACTTTGGTTTGTTTTCCTCTTGAATTTCATTTCTTTTAGATAGTGTAGAAGCAAGTTCTTAAACTTCTTTTTTTTTTTTTTTTTTTTTTTTTTTACATTTTCAAACATATTTCCTGATTTCTGCAACTAAAATAAAACTATTTAGTTTTATCCATACTTATTTTGAATGTTAATTATTAACTGTTTATCATCAACACCTTTGTTTTAATTTAATAGTTTCTACATCTTACAGTACAGTATCAAATCATCTATGTTTAAGAAACGGGTATTTCACCACAATTATTTAATTATTATTCGGTACCCTATGGTTAAAAGTTTTTAAGTATAAAACATCTTTATAATAACTTATTCTAGTTCATCTATCTCAGGGATGGAAACTTTTATGTGTAGATGACTTGGTTATATAGGCCATTAGTAGTGAAATATAGGCCCTCATAGTATATCTAAAAGTGCTTGACTCTTTCAAGAATTAGGCTGACCATAAAAAAGTAATAGTAAATCAAAATTATCATAACCGTAACATCTTTATGCTTTATCATGGCATTGTACACCCTTAGCTTCAGATTTTTAGGCTCTGTTTTCTCTTGTTATGCGCGGTCTATCTCAGTCCATTGATAATTTATTGGAGTTATAGTGGAGCTGAGGTTTTTGGAACTGTCTACTTTTGGAAACGAATTTGGCATCCATGTAGACTAAGTTGTTAGGGTGGATTTTCTGGTTCACAATCATAATCTTTGTTTGATCTTCATTCATTCATTAACTTGCTAGCCAATTTCCTCTACTTCTGTTATTAGATTTTTTGCGAGTCTTTAAATGTCATCTTGGTTACTTCCTAGGGCTGAAATGTTGTCCACTTATGCCTAGGCTTTATGTTCCATTCTGACGTACACACCGCCATGGGGCTGGTGGTGTGCATGTGAGAATGGGCTCCCTCCACTACAAACAGCCTTAATCATCCTGTGTCTATGCAACTCATTCAAGACCTGTCATGGTAATGTATAAGTTTCTGAGGAATCCTGAATTCCCTCAGTGGATTTTAACAAGCATGCTGATAGATGCTTTTGGAGGCCGTTTTGAAATCAAAGAAGAGGTAGTGTTTCATGATATGAAACTCCCGACTCTTCTCCAGTATTTTCCTAATTCATTGGAGCCTATTATTTATCTCTCAGTGAATGAGAGTAAGTGCTCATTCATAATCTTGGATTGAATATCTTGCCCTCTAGGTAGAAGAGTCATTTACTGTAGTTTCAGCAACCATATGGTTCTTCTGTGTAATACAGGGTGTGCAGAAAAGTTTTATGCTGTTAAAAACTAAATATATTTAAAACCTTAGATCTTTTATGGAAAATTGTCTAAATGGTATACAAAAACAAGTGAGAATTATTAAGAGACACCTGGGGGTTGGTGAGGAGGGTGAGAGTTACAATGTAGCTTGGTTCATATAATTTTATGAGTTATGTAACCCATTACTGGACTGCAGGATGTTTTCTGTCTTGGGCTGAAATGGAACAAAGGGTTCCATTGCAAATTAAATTCTGGTTTATAGAGACCTAAATCACTGCTATGTTTTGTGTAGTTTATTTTTGAGTCACCTTGAAGTTGTTTTAATTATTATGATTATGGGGGAAAAAAAAATCGATGGCCCAAGGGAGAGCGTCTTTTAGATGAGGTTGCACCTTATTCTCCTGCATCCATCCTGGTGCCTCCTCCACCACACAGCCTGAGCCAGCCCTTCAGGGCCCTGTTTCATAATAAAGTACAAACTAATACTATTAGTCTTGTAGATTTATCTTAATTCAATTACACTGACTTGTATAATAGTAACTTGTACTTTAGTATTTTTTAATTCCTGTAATATCACTAATAGTCATCCCTATCATGAAAAAAATAAGTATTAGTATTATTACCAGACTAGTTTCTACACTTGTACTATCAACTAATACTATTAGCTTTCATTATGAAACAGGCCACTGGTCTCAGTCTGCATCTGCTTCTACACCTACATCTTCTAGTCTTGGTGCCTCGCCAATTCCGGGTGGTCGAGCCCTTCCTAATGTAAAATACGTTGGGCTGACCACCTCCTTCCACCCGTAGATGAATTCCCTAAAGAAGGAATAATTCTCCTCCTTCATCAGATGAGAGAAGTCCAATTCGGCGAGGGCGAAATCCCGGTTTGCCTCAACAACCTGGCACGATGTCCTTCCGTGGCAGTGCAATCCAACACTACATGCTCTGCAGTTTCAGGGACTCCACACTTAGGGCATCGGGGGTCGATGTTCTTCCCAAAAATTTGCAGCGTTCCCTGGAATCCACCATGTCCCGTTAGGATCTGCGAGTCCCAATAATCTGGGAGGACCCTCCCCACTCTCAGTCTTGGATGGTTGGGAAGAACTTCCTCAGAGTGACGACCTTCTGGCTTCCCTGCCACCGTCCATTCCATTTTTCAATGGAATCCTCCTGCAGCATCTTTTTCCATAGGTTAGGGTTCTTGCCAATCCCCTCTTGGAGTCCCTCCGGTAGCGCTACCAACCCCTGCCTCTTTAATTTGTTCTTGACAAAATTCCCCTTGTGAATGAGGTCCAGGGGCATCGCTCGGGCCAGCACCTGCACTGCCTCATGCGACACCGTTCTGTAGGTCTTTGTGACCCTCAGCAGAGCCAACCTCTGTATGGTTGCCAGTCTCCTCTTTTGATCCTGCGTGAGGTTCTGGCTCCATGCTTGGGATGCGTACCTCAGAATACCCAGGACTATGCCTTTATAAATGGTCGTTGTAGCAGGGTACCTGATTCCCTAGAACCCACCCCCTATCCTGCTCAATTCATTGAGTGATAGGGTCACCCTTTAATATATCAGGTGAGGAGTGGCATCAAATCATCTTCTTATCCTCACCCCGAGGTACGTCACTTCCTCACCCTGAGGTACATCACTTCCTCACCTAGTCCTTATAAGTATGGTCTGAGTCTTAGCTGCGGCCATACTCAATTTCCTCCTCTCACACCATTCTCCTACGAGACTGGCACAGCTTTCTGCTTCCACCTTCTATCTGACTCTGCTGTTATCAGCCACGATGATTGCCAGGTCGTCGACGTAGGCCGTGGCAAGGAACCCTCTGCTCTCTAGCTCCCCCAGCAACTCGTCAAACACTAGTTTCGGCTAATTAGGCCGGACCTAGGACCGAAACCTGTGAGCATCCTCTTTCAATTTTTTCCTCCACCTCATAGTAGTTACCCCTAATCCTGACGCTTCTATTACTAAGGTAACCACCTACCAGGGAATATAAGTTACTGGGGGTGTTGAGCTCTTGGAGTCTCTGAAGTGCACGAGGCAACCAAATAATAGGCAAAGGATATGCCGAACAGTATCTGTAAGACATATTTCTCCACCCTCCCTTTTATGTCCCCACGTACTCTTAGCAACACATCTGTTGTTCCCCTGCCACGGGTCGAGCCAAAGTGCCGTGGGTGGCTTGCTGCCGTTAGGATTGGTCTAAGGCTGTTCACAATCATGTGTTCCAGAAATTCGCTGGATACTGGGAGGAGGCATATAGGTCGGTAGAACTTTGGCGTTTCCTTATCCTTGCCACCTCTCTTGTAGAGCAGTCTCAAGTCTGTAACCCTCCACTTGTTGGGAAAGTACCCCTTATCTAAACACTCGTTGAATATCTCCAACATGTCATCCTCAATATATGGAGTACTATTCTTGAGGATTGCAGCATCTATGCCATTGAGTCCTGGAGCCTTCCCAATCCTCTGTCGGTCTACAGGAAGACGAAGGTCCCATATCCATGGATAACATAGGTTTGTACCTGGAGGGTATACCGTCGTACGTCTCACCATGCGTCGTACGTCTTCTGTGCTATCCTGGGACAGATCATCCCTAGGGTATGTATAATCTATACACAGTTTTGCAGCTTTCTCCAGAGTGGTTGCCTGGACACCCCCTACTCTGATAGCCACCATTAACTGTAGAGGCTTGACCTTGCCCTGTGCCACTCTGTACAGGATACCCCAGGGATTCTTATCTGTCTCCTCAGCAATGAACTCGTCCCAGTACCTCTTCTTCTGTTGCCGCATTCCATTTCGATATACCCTAAACCTATGTTTATATTCCTCTTGGAGTGCAGGTCTTCTCTTATAATCTCTGCATTCCTGGTACCTACGCCTGGCCCTGTAGTATTCTCTCTTGAGCTGAGTCAGGGCCAGGATCTACCATGGGCCTGGACGTTCTCTCGGCCTTCAGCGTTGGAGGGCAATACTAGCCGCTTTAGTAATGGCACCTGTTAGTATTGGCCTCCTGTGGTCAATTACTGTCTCCTCATCTATCGGCACCATCTCCTCCCATTCTTGATCAACTAGTATTCCCTCCAGTTCACTGGAAAATGCTCTCCAGTTCGCCGATCGGTTCACAAAGCCGTTTTCAACAGCTAGCGCACCGCTTTCCTCCTCCATTACACTGAAGGCTATGACCCAGTGGTCGGATCTCATATCTGACTGTAGAGTGCAGTCCACAATACGCTTCACTATGGGAGCCGTGGCATGTGTCACATCTATCCAACTCTGGCTCCTCGTTCCAACAAATGTGGGACCAGAGGGCTCGTTCATAACGACGAATTGACACCTCGCCATGCTCTCCTCAAGCAGTCTACTTCTGGCATCTGTGTGGACAGAACCCCAGGCCATGCTCCACGAATTGGTATCGGAACAGACTATCAAACTTCTATACTTCAGTGCAACAGCCACCACAGCAGCTATATTATCTTCAACATTAATATTTACATTGGCCTGTTTAGGCGGCATATATGCTGATACCAGGTCGAATATAACTCTGCCCCAACTGATATAGCATGCTAACTGGTCTGCTGTGGTGAATTGCTTCAGTTCTGTGAAGAGCGGGATTGACTACCACTATCGCTGCTCTAGGCCTCCTCTCACCACTGCCTATCGTTACTACCCTCGCCTTACCAAATCCTGTGACCATATTCTTGTGATAGCATGGCTCCTGAATTGCCAAGATATCAACACTCCAGACAAGAGATCTCAATTTGTCTGTGACCACACGTCTTCGGCCCATGTTGACCTGCAGCCTATGCATACCTTCATAGGCATATCTTTCGCAGTCCACCCTGCTCGCTTCCCTTGAGTGTGACGTATGTTCCTGTCTCCTGAGGTTTAAGTGGAATGGCCAGAACACTCGATAGGACACCAGCGAAGGTTAATTTTTTCCCCCCCTTTGGCCCTTTTTCTGGAGGTACATCCTGGACTGGGTGGGGTCTTCTTCTTCCTCTTTCTTTGCATGGCCTTTTTCCAGCCCTCGCTTTTCTCTTCCTCACCATCTGTAGAGGTATCCGATTTAAGGTTCCTTTCCCTTCAGAACGGTGTCTGGCTGGACCTTTGGGGCACTTTACTCCTCTCCTTTAACGGAGTTAGCACTGACGGCCTAGCCCCATCATCTTTGGTTCCTCCACTTCTCTTTGGTCAACATTCCCCATTTCTCTTTCTTTAGCCCTACATTCAGCCATACATTCTAAGAGGATGCGGGCTTCTTCATTGACTTTCCTTTCCAGATATTTATTATTCCAAAAACCCTTTTCAATGTCGGGGACCCCCACTCTTTTTTTCTCTGGTCTACTATTATATTGGCTAATTCTCTCCAAGTAGCTTTTAACCCATCCTTAAATTACTTCCGCCCTCTGGACTGGTCTTTTAATTTCTGGGTTGGGCTTTAGAGGGGACTCCTCTGCCTCCCTCGCTCTCTTCTTTCTCCTTTTGGGCTCATTTTCCCTTCTCGGCTATCAGGCCCTGTATCTTTGTCAGCTTCACTGCCGCAACCTGACTTTTCCTGCCACCATTTTTCTTTCATATGTCTCCCCTCTTTCATCAACAGTTAATCTTGTAGCATTAGATGCTACAATGGCCAAGTCTCCCACAATTGCAGCACTGCGGTTGTATGATGACGACGCCTGGGAACCCACTTTCTCATTCCATTTTGATGTGGGTACTGAGGTTCCGTGCCCCTCCACCATAGCACAATTGACGTTATCTTCCATCACAGAATTTTTATTTTCGTGTTACCCTCCATTTGGATTTTGGAAAATACCATTTTATACCTACTGCCAGGTATAACATAGCTGTCTCTACCCTGAGGAACAAATGCTGACCAGTACACCGCCTATTCTAGGAACTGTCGCACCTACATTTGAATCTAGTTTTGGTCCACCCCAAGTATTTTATTTCCCCGGTTCCCACCATATCTGGTGAGAATCCCCCAATCCACCACCTGGGAAGGCGCCCAATAGGAGACTAGCTACTCCATACAGGAGCCTTCACCTTAGCAACCTGAAAACTCGACCCACCCACTCTGGTTAGATTAGATTGATTACCTCTGGGATAACTCCCCTCCCTGTATGTCAGAAATAACTAGATAGAGGTTAAGCAAAAAAAATTGGTTCACTTGACCGCCTCTTAGCAATGCATCTCTTCTCTAGGTTTACTAAACCTCTACTTAATAGTGCACAGGCGAGAGTCAGTGGCTCTTGTTCCTTGTAAAACTGTTTTTTCTCCTTTTCATCCTATCCTTCCACAAGGAGCATGCACATTATGGATACTGAAGTTATTGGGCCTTTCTCAAATACAGTATGCACAGATTCCTGGGCTTATTGGCTCATATCATATAACAAGATTCCAAAATGATCTGACAACGACTCCATTCCCCAACATATGGTTCGTTTTGTCGCAGCTGTGACAAACTTTTTGCTGCTTCTTCCTTAGGGCCCTTTTTTCAGTCTATCTTAATTAATCTTTATTTTTTAGCTTTAAGGGAATATTAAATACTCAGTGTTTCAATAAATAGTTGAAATAATTAAAAGGATTAAAAAGTTAAATCCTTAAACAATTACATAAAAACTTAATGTAGATATGTTTATAATATAAGATTTCATAAATCACTATAGTGACCACAAAATAAAAATCATTACAACATATACACTTAGTATATGTAAATTAATTGGATTTGTATTTTACGTTTTCTTATAGTGTTAATTATTTTACTTGCCGTATTACTTTGTATGCTTTACTCATAATTGAATTCTTAATTTTGATAAGGGCTCATCTCGGAGTTTATTCAAAATAGACTTTTTTTGTACACATATAGAATGATATTTATTGAGCAGGTGATGTATTATTTGTCATGCCACAGAAATTTCAATAATCTTAGAAAAAAAATAAACAATGTATTTCTTTTTACCCAGGTATGAACTGCCTAATTCTTGTAATGGTTCCTCAGTGTTGACTCCAGCACAACAAGAAGGTAGTTCAATTTACTGTTTTCTGTGTGGCCTTCATTCAGACATAACACTTGCCCGAGTACTTTACAGCAAGCCACAGGTTTGTAAAATATATAGTTATTTTTTATTGTATATCAGTTTTAACCTTAGATTGTAAACATTTACAAAATATTTTACAGTCCTAAACACTTTTTAATTCATAAATATTGTGTTTCTTAGCAATAATAGTATGCATAATAATGTTTAAGTTTTTTTTATATTTGATTTGGCTGTGAGTCATTGTGAAACCATCCTACCTTAACTTCTCTAGATCTACCTGTTTTTCCTAGCTCTGTTTTTTAAAAATTTCATTTGCCTACTTGACTGAATTTGTTTTAAATTTGATACTTAATATGACCCACTTCAAAACAAAGATTGGTACGATATGCTTCTAATATCTAATGTATCCAACTCATCTTCTTCCAAGTTCAACCTAAATAATGGCCCCTTCTTATTTAACTAAAATGATCAGTGTTAAGGGATCTGATTCCTCTTGTTGGATAGATATATGTACTCAACATTAGGGATGGGCAAGTGAATAGATTTTTTTTGAAAGAATTACAATTCACTTAGCGATTCCCGATACTACCTGAAGTTAGTGAATTCTCTATTCAGAAGGGTCAAAGAATTGAGAATGAGGTTTTGACGCCCGACGTTTCTTCTACCCTATCACTTTACCAGATCAACATAACATGGCCAAAATGCAGGTATGCCAACTGCCAGACCCTATTTAAAATTCAGGTTCTTTGCTCTCAAAAATGAATTTTTACACTGAATAAAACTTAAGTATTAAAAATATTTTTAATTTACAGCATAAAAATTCACTTCAGCCAACTGCCAGTCACCAGGTTAACACGGCAGAGGCTATTCCAAGTTTGAATTTTTTACTTTTAAAAATGACTTATTTTAGTCACAGTTAATCAAACAGTGGAAATAATAATTTTTTATGACAAATGAAACAATTAACTCCGTAATAATTAATAACTTACACATAAATATTGCCAACTGAAAAAATGGAAATTAGACAAAGAATGGAGAAAGCCTGGCTCTGATCCAAAGTAGCACAAGAGAGGAAGTAACAAAAAGGGTTTCAGTAGAAAAAATGATGATCAGGCCATCATGGAAAGTTCAAGAAAATAATTAAGTATTCTATGGACATGGTTTAAGTAAGATTTAGATGATAAATATTAACTTAAATCATTTAGAAGTTTTTATTTTATTTTTGGACAATTGAAGAATAATTCCCATGAGGATTGAAACTGGTTATGAATATCTGTAGTGTTTTATTTTATTTGAGGTGTTTATTATTGACCATAGATTCAATATGAGAAGAAGATGGTCAGGGGTGTGGTCAGTAATGATACTAAAATAAGGAAAACATATTGTATTTGTGCTGACGTTTCAACCTAAATGTCAGGCCTTCATTAGGGCTGAAAACAAAAAAGATATATGAACCTTAATTCAGAGAAAAATTAATCCAACAAACTAGAAAAAGTATACAAATAAATTAAGTAGTTAGTAGATGATACTAACAGAAGATAAAATATAATACTATAGAGCTAATAATTATAAAAAACTAGTAATGAAAAAATCAGGAAAGAGAAAAATGTAAATTAAGAAATTAATATAATGAAAGGTGCAAGAGAAAATGTAAATAATAAAAAAATTGAAAAATTAACTTAATAAAATATATAAATAATGAAAATTTTGAAATTAACATAAGCAAAGGTGTAAAAGAAACCAATATACATGATATGATTGGCAAGAAAGAAAACAATATACAATGGGTAAAAGATGCATGTTAATACAAATGAGTAAAATAAATATATATTGTCAGAAAAATTAAATAAGGAAACAATAAAGATAGCAGAGAGATGTAGGGGTGAGAAGAAGGAAGAAAAGTTAAAATTAGTTAAGACTCACTCACTCGTGTGGAGTTACCGTCAAGAGTGAGTACAGATCTGTTCAGCTATTCAATGAGTGCTGGAGTACAAATCCTAACATATAGGAATGTTTGTTTAACCAAATGGAAATAGATGACAGCATATATAACTAAATATGAACGAGCATTTAGATTAAATAAATAGTGTAGAAAAATGAGACTAAAGGCTTATTGAGTAAAGTACAAAATAATTAATAAAAATAAATAACTATTAAATGAAAGATAAAAAAAAATTTATATTCAAAGAGAAAGTGTAATTGAGTTAAGTAAATGATATGTTTCCCAAACCCTCCAAGCCACTTGAATATCCATCTTCCTACCGTCCTATTTCACTCCTGCCCATTATGGGCAAAATCCTAGAAAAACTTATTTAAACACCTCTATCCAATCCTTGACTCATATCATGTTATTCCTGACCACCAGTTTGGATTTAGAATATCTCATTCTACCATACAACAGAGTCATCGAGTGGTTGATGTCATATCTTTCACTTTAGAGC
>NW_027108206.1:1095103-1095435 GCF_000696795.3 Halyomorpha halys
CCTCCGAGGCGTTTGAAAAGAAGATGGCCACGGGACCTTCTAATTTAAATTAATGTTTGAAGTACCACCAATGGGTGGTTCCTTCCCAAGATTTTTAAGTGTAAATGAAACATGCAACATATTTACTTATTGTATTATTTTGTACAGTTGTAAATTACATTAAATAAATAAAATAAATGATGATGAAGATGAGAAAATGAAAAATTACTTGTAGATGATAGGTGACAGTAGGATATTATTAATAGCGAAATGAATGTAAAAAAGATGGAAGGTGAGTAATATAATAAAATAAGGAGTTGTCAAAAGAAAAAAAATGTGTGTATATATATATT
>NW_027108206.1:1098268-1098936 GCF_000696795.3 Halyomorpha halys
TGTCTATTTGGGAATAGGCTAGGGATAGCTTATTTTGTCAGTTTTGTGGTTATATATATATATATATATTAAACAAAACAAAAAAGTAAACTATCACAAAAATATATTAAATTTTAAATAAAATACAATATGAGGAGAGAAAATGGTAGGAATGCAGTCAGTAATGACAAAAAATTAATTGTACCCCTCTTCACCAAATTCTCCACCACCAATCACACCTCCTTATATAGATCACTACCTTACATCCCCTCTCTTTCTGATAACATCTATAAATACTTATGTTCCTCTATCCTCAACCTTCCACTTGCCTTCAGATCCATTAACTGTAATTCTATTTTCTTATCTATTGGCAAAATTAAAATCCTACTTAAAAAACTACATCAACACACATAATCTATCCCTTCCAACTTTACTGCCTCCAAACTCTTTGAACATATTTTATAATTAAACCACCCATTTGATTTTAACAATACTTCTATTCTAGCCACCATCATTAACTATTACAAATGATTCCTCTCTGAAAGTATTTATAAACAATTAGAATTTGTTTTCCTGCCAACCACAAAACTGACAAAATAAGCTATCCCTAGCCTATTCCCAAATTGACAATTTTTTAAAACATCCATTTTTTCTCTTCCCCTTCCCCCATCACTTCTCCCAACTTAATT
>NW_027108206.1:1099064-1121036 GCF_000696795.3 Halyomorpha halys
AGAGAGAGAGGTTAATATTAAAATAAGGTTTGGGAATTTTTTTTTTTTTTTCTCGTAAAAAGGATAAAACTTTATGCCCTGATTTAAAAAAAATTGTTGTGTACTGTAACTTTAACTGTAAGGTTTGTTGGATGTACATTTAATATATCCTTGTATAGATTTATCTTTTAATGAAAATGATATTAGACAAATGACAATACTAAAAATGTAATTTTCAGGGACGTAATGCACCATATTTTCCTTTTTTGCTGCGTCACCAAAGTGCTCCCAATGCAGAACAGCTCAGGGAAGATGGTTCAGCACTTGTGTGTACGTTTTGCTACCATACTGCACTTGAACAATGGAGGAGATCAGGTAGTACATTCTATGCTTGTGTCTTGGATTTCTTATTATTGTGTGCTCTGTGTAAACACGACACAAGATGAAGATAAAGAATGTGGTCTGGAACTAAACGTTCAGTAATGAAATATATTGTTTAATGCTTACCGCCATTTTGGCCTAAGCTATTGGCTCAACTAATGGCTGAAAAAAAAAATACGAGAATAAATTAGGTAATCTATTAGGTTTTTTACTACATCAGACTCGTATTAGCTCTAACTGATGTTCCTTATCTATATTGACATCCAGGTTTGCTGTTAGGGAGGGGAAAAATCCCCCCCCCCTCTTTTTTATATAACGGATTTTTCACACTTATGCAATTTTCTCAAAATCTGCTCTAATGACTTTGATTAAACTTACTATTTCATTGTAGAACCTGGTGATCTTTAATATCAACTAGCTCTTATCCTCATAAATAGTTTATCACGGCTTAAATGCTGAATTTTCAAAGCACTTTCCTCTACAGTACCTTTAATTTTGTTTATTTGAAATAAATAGCTAGTTCTCTTTGTTATCAGAAATATAAAAGAATTAGATAAATAACTAAAGGGATAAAAAGGGAAAAATCGAGACCTGAGTTGGAATCAGAAAAAGCCGAGACTGACTAATCTTTCCCAATCGCATTCATATCTACTCGGCTTTGTATTATTGGCAGGAAAAAAGTTTATATTTATTATTCTTTCCTCGAGAAACCCTAAAATACAAATTTTTTTAGTAACATAAACATTAAGTGTTTTATTTTTTTTAAAAATTAACTTAAAAAATTTCTTTTTTTCTTTTAAAAAATTACCATCTCTTATTTTGGTAGTAATAAACAATGTATAAATATGAAATATAAAAGAATTTATAATTAAGAATTATCCTATTTCCATGGTTGTTATGTCAAAATTCAGAGTTTACTTTCACTTATCTATACATGAAATATATTTTTATCTTAGATTTTAAAACTGCAAATAATTTTTGTTTATAAACTGTAAATAAATAATTGAATAAACTGTAAAACATACGAATAACTGTTAACACAGTTATGTTATTTTTCTAGGTCCAAATATCAGTCCTGAGTGCCGAACTTACAACTGGCATGATTATATTTGTTATGTATGTGGAATAACTACCTACAGAAGGAGGGTGAGGGCACTTCCAGTAAAGGTCAGTTGTATTTCTACTCTTTTTTTTAATTATTATTATGAGGTTTTATAATATTATAAGCTCAAAATGAATATGAGGTATATTACGAAAGTTGGTATATTATGAAAATAGTCCAAATATATGATACTCAAACATGTATCATGCTTATTTTTTTAATGTAAGTTGACAACTAATGATTATATTGATTCAGCAAATATTTTCACTTATGAATATTTTATATTAAATTTACCTTTTAAAAATGAAAATTCCCCTCTTTCCACATACCAGATTGTAGAATCGTTAACAAAATAATCCAGTTAGGAAGAAGTTGAAATAGCTATTGGAAAATTAAAATCGTTTAAAGTATCTAAGTAGACAATATTCCACCGAACTAACCAAAGCATGTGGAGAAGCAAGAACCTCTAAAATGCATATATCTATTTACAAAAAATTATATGAAAGAAAAAAATTCTGAACAATAGAAAGAATATTAATTGATATCAATTTATAAAGAAAAAACTGAGGACAGATTGCATAACATCAGGGTCATCAGCTATTGATTGAATGTATTACTATGCTAAACCAGAAGTAAATTGGTTCAATGATAACAATGAATTATTAATATTAAAATTATTTATTTGAGTTGAAGAGAGATCAGAATAGAAATAAAAAAAAAATAAAATGATGAAAATAATACATAAATTAAAAGAATATTTGAAACAATTACTGTATTATTATTATCCATTTGTTATACATCATTAAAAAATAATTATTAATAGTCAATCACTTGTGAACCTAGTGAGGAGTATGTTCTTGTACAGATTCTCCTCAAACCTTCAAAGTTAAATTTTTATATTTATTTATGCCTGGGTTTAGGTTTCTCCATCAAGTATTAGCTTCGTTTTTTTTCTTTTCCTGAGTCCACTTAAGGTGGCATCATCATCATGTGTCCTAATTTAAAGCATTTTAGCAACTGTAAAAGTCTTAGTCCAAATATAAAGTTAACTTGTATAAACATTTGATAGGTGCATTTAATAAGTAAAAATAGTAGGGAATAATATATAATCATTATTAGTTAATGCATAATTTATGAGGTAACAAGTATCATAAATTCAAAAATATTCTGGAAAAAATATGGAAAAGTCTGAGAATTTATCCTAGCTAATTTGTAAGATACCCTGTGATAGTCATACTTATGGTTCATCTTCTTTCCTGAATTGAAAATGTAGGACATAGTCAATGTGTTATCTATTATTTACTTACAATAAAGGATAGCAAATTGAAAATGGACCTGAAGAATTGTTAATTTGAAGGAAATTTTATACAAAAATATGAATCTACAGGGAATGTAATAAGTAATTTAAAAATTTAATAAAATTAAATTTATTAATAAATTTATAGTCATTTATTAATAAATAATTTAAAAATTTAATTGTATTAATTTCATTAATGAAGTTTCATGTACGTTTTTGCATCATTCTTAGTGATTTCAAGTCTTTTATAACTTTTTTTTTCAGGATTTTCCATTTCTCAGGTTCCACAGACAACATGATAGAAGTCTCCTATTAGAAAATGGAGAATTAGCTGCTGTTTGTCTGGACTGCTATGAGTCTCTAAGGGCTCAGAGTCTGGAGTATGAAAGGTATCCAGGATGTATTCCTTATGTAATGTTCTGCTGATTGGTTAATTTCCTTTCTTTTTTTTTTTGTATAAGTTCCCATTTTTCTCCAGTGACACCTTGTAGTTAAAAAATAATTGATATGAATTAGATAACTGATTTTTTTAAAAATTTACATTGTATAATAACAGAGATAATTCAGAAGCATCAACATTATCATAATTTTGTGTAAATGACAGGAGATGATTATTTTCAAGTTCAAACTTGATTATTATTGATCCATATTTTTAACTTAATTAAAAAATAAACAATGCACACTACTACTATTGATGGGAAATCTAGTTTGGCATATGGAACTGTTTGTCCTCTCTGCCTAACTCAGATGGCTACCTGGAGGTTCTTTTCTGTTGGATGATCTTAGCCTGTGATCTGGGAATATTGGGTGCTCTACATTGTGCATAATAAGCTGGAAAGGAAGCTTAATGATTGAGTATGATGCCTACCCAGTCACTTCTTGGTTTAAACCAAGAATTTGTTAACTATTAGTTAAGAATTAGAGTTCTTATCAAGCACTATTCCCAAGACCATTCTTGATTTGTATAGGTAAAATAGGAATAGGACAATATGTAGGAGAAGACCAGGGAAAATAGTCATTTGTAATTTATGTAAATATACCAGTATTATAATCATTTGGTTGTAGTTCTGCATTTGAAATGGTGTTACCTCATTCGGTAATACCAAGTAAATTCTCTGAATTAATCACTGATCTCCCTTGGTCTAGTTATGATGTTGGGTAACTAGTATTTAAATATGTGATATATGTTTTCATTTTATAAAAGTATATACATATGATTTAAATTTTATTTGGGTACATAAGAATATTTTCCGTGTGGGTAAACTTTATTTTTAGTTTAACTGGTGTTGCAACGACTAACAGAAATTTTAATATTATGAAACTGTATGTAAAGACTAACTATTGACACTGGATCAAATGTCTTATACGTTTTCACAAATTTTCATTTCTTTGTTGATTGACAAAGAAGAAATGTAACTCTTGAGACTTCTAATAGATGGTCATTGAATACCTCTCTAACATCTGTGTATTTATTTAAATTTCAATGAAACTGAATTCCTTGAAATTAGATTTATTTATTTTTTTTAGTTGTTAGCTTGATAGACAATCATGTAAAACATAATGAGACTATTTGGTTTTAAGATGGGGTTTACCTCCTGAGAAGAGGCAATATAATTGGATTCCACAGCCACCACCACCCGAGGATAGCCCTGAAGCCTGGCGTAGTAGAGCAAGAGAGGCAGCAGTAAAAGAAATGCAGAGAAATGCTAAGAAACCCAACCAAATAGTTCAGGTCAACCAAGCTGTTAAACCTTCCAGAGTCCTCAGCCAAACAACCCCCTCCAATAAATTGGAAATAGGTAAATTGAATATTATATCAACTTAATATAATATATAAGTGCTTCTTAAAATGAATTTGAAATATGATTGGAAAATTTATATGTCATTTTTCTTGTTTCCCTTCATGTTGTGATAATGTAAGATAATTGATTGCTACATTTGTCATATTTCCTTTATGCAAGCTTAAAAATGTTTATTAGTGTTCCCAATGCTTGTGCATTTAGATTTCAAGTCAAACATAACATCTAATTTTTTGTCTTCAATGTTTAAGATTAATAAACAAACTTGGAATTATATGCCTCACCAATCCCATGTAATTCATGACAAATTGAAAGATCCTATATGATAACAATTTAGCTTTCTTGACCTTTTATCAGTTCTGTCCTTATCCTCATCTGTCTTTTGAGGTGTTATGTGTATTTTGTTTTGCTGGTTTTTCCTCTTTCCTGTCTAGTTTTCTTTTTCATCATTTTTATTTATTGGGTAGCTAAGAAATTTAAAGAATATTACCAAAAACACCTTTAAAGTAATTAATATTTTACCGAATGAAGTACTTTTAATAGGAAATTAGAAAAAAATTTCACACTGCTTCCTCTTCTTCTGGTGGCTCACCGATGTCGGGTGGTGAAAGCATTGTGACGTGTTGGGCCCACCACTTTATGGCCCAGACCTAATTCCTGTAAAGATAATAAACTTTGTCTTCCCACCATTCTTCCTGTCCTTTAGTACATAAAATAAATAATTTTTCCCTTCAAAATTCCATTTTTCTTGAAACCTGGAAAACATTCTTGGTCTCTCCATTGAATAAAAACTCTTCTCTTTCATTTCCAACTACCAGCCGATCTCGATTTTATCTAATTTACCCAAGCCACTTGAAAGATTAGTCCAGTCCCTACTTAGTAAATTCCTTGAGCTAAAAACTCCTTAATCCTCTGCAATCTAGTTTTCATTCCCAACATTCGACTATCAGCTTTATTGAAAATTTCCCATCATGTCTATCATTGGGATAATGATTCGAACTGGCTTTATCCTACATTCCGAAGGTAGTACTTCCTTGGTGTTTTTCTGTTCCAAGTCTTTAAAATCAAAAAACCTATCTATAGCCTAGATCTTTCTCCTTATTCTATGTTCATCCACCCATCTGTTATATTATCTAATTTTATTGATATAATAAAGTTATATTATGTAAAATAATAGATAATATAAGAATAATAGTACTGATACAAATATTAATGTATTTATAATTTACACATTTCAGCTAGTTGTTAAAGTTTTATTGAAATAATGCTTCAATGTCTGATAATTGAAAGGTCATATCAGGATTAACAAAAGTTGTCATTAATATAATGTCATGGATAAAGCAAAATGTTGATTAATAATTATCATACCATACCTCTCATAATGGAAATATAACTGATCATGGTTGTTACCTATTTTGTGGTAAGCTGTTCTATTTCCTGTTGATACAATATTTTAGGTTTTCATGCAAAGAATTTAAACTTCAGTTGGTCTCTCATTGAGACAAAATCTGAGATTAGAGGATATTGGTATTTGATATAGCAACCAATGCTTTAACCAAATTTATTTATATAGAGAAAATTATATGCGGATAGTGTAAAATCAAGTGTTGGAGTTTGTAATGATAATGTGCTGAGCATTGCTTATTTTAGACCTTATCTCTAGTTGGGTAGTATGAAATGTTCATTATCTGGAGGTGCCATTTTTTGACACAAATCCAGTATATTGTATAGTTGAGCCTAATAGTGGTAGGGATATACTTATTTGTTAACTAGGCTGAATCCTAGACCTTTTCTACATGTTCTTTTCAAGACATTGATTAATTATTTTTCCCCAATTTCTTCTTCATCATCAGTTATCAAATATCAAGAAAATGCTGAAAAATGAAAAAAGTTTAGGTCAATAAGATTATGAAAAACCAGTGGATTCTTGATATGTGTATTTGAAAAGATGAATTACAAAATATGGTTTGTACGCATCACAGAATGTATGTTGCTTAGTAATGAAAGAATATACGGAAATATATAATTTGTTCATATTATGAAAATTATACTGTTTAAACTGTATACCACTGGATTTTTTTGCTGACTTTTTTTGTATACCAGTGGATTACTGATGATATCTGTATATCTGTTTGAAAATATGCGTGGCTATAATATTTTAGGATAGTGTATTTATTGAGTTATTCGAAAAACTAGTGGCTCACTTTGACGGAGGAAATCGACAGGCAACAAACTCCTGCTATCGAAAATAAAATATTTTTGGAAACTTTGAATCTCTGGTACCTCCAAGATATATGGTTACAAGTTTACATGTAGTAGCCGTAGGTGCCAGAAATAATGAAAGTGCGGGAGTATATTACAAATATTTTGAAATTTGAGATATGCGGAGATCATGCTGAAGGTGGGGTATGTACCAGAGCCTCTACGCCAAGGGAGCACAATATTGTTCTACAAAGGAAAAGGAGACCCAAAAAGTGTTTCCTCCTGGAGGCCAATAACGATATATTCAATTGTGCGCGAATCATCAAGAAGGTTCTGGATTCTGAATTGAGAAAGCAGATCACCTTCAGCAAAAGTCAAAGGTGCTTCATCAAAGGTCTGCCGGGAGCACATGTAAGCGCCAGAATCATCGACGTGATTATAAAAGATTGCGTGGTGGTTTTTCTGGACATGATTGGTGCTTTTGACAATGTTGGTCATGACCACATAGTTAGCTCGCTGGAGGCAAGAGGTGTGTCATCCGACCTCACAAATGTGATTGCGGCTCTCCTAACCACAAATAAAATAAAGGTCAATATAGGAACCCACACGACTAACCAGATCAATGTCTCGCGGGAGGTGCCTCAGGGTGGGCCCTTGTCGCCTTCGCTGTTCAACCTAGCCATTGATCATTTCTACCACAAGCTCTGTGATCAGGAATTTGCTAATAAATTTGGATACGACCTGAAAAGTGACCAAGAGAGTGTGGTCCTCACAGGGTTCGCTGACGATCAGGCTGTAACGGCGTGCGACAGGGGTTCTGCTGAAAGAATAATAAATAGTGTCCAGAGAGTGCTCGCGGAGATTGGTATGGCAATAAATGGAAAGAAAAGTGTGGGTATTATAATAGACAAAGGAGAGTTACGGTCAACAAGGCTCTCCCTTGAGAATACAGAGATCATCCAATTGGCAAAAGCCGAGGACACCATCAAATATCTTGGATGTACATTCTCGGGAGAGCTAACATTTGGGGAAGAGGTGGTGACAAATCTAACAAATAACCTCAGTAAATTGGTGAGCTCCTGCCTGCTCAAGCCCGAACCAAAGATCAATGTTGTCAATCAATACTTGTTCCCGGGCATTGTTTACCCTTTCCAGACTGCTCCCCTTACAAAGATACGTCCTGCGATATTGGAGGGCATCGATACCAATATCCGCAGGAGTATCAAGGCCATCATTGGGCTCCCCGCTAACACCTCGTCGGCGATGCTGTACGCACCCAGGAGATATCGAGGACTGGGTCTGATCCGCTGTCAATGGTAAGCTCCACTGCACGAATGTTCCGGATGCCCTATTCCAGTCTACATTCAATTACAAAGCTGCAATTGCGGCATGTGCCGATATACTGGGAGTGGATCAGGGCTACCAAAGTTTGAGAGCTCTACGGCAGTTGTTGCATGAGAATACTTTCAAAGAATGGGCCAATTGCAGGTGGCAGGGTATTGGTGTTCGCCATTTCAAAGAGACCCCGAAAGCAAATAGATATGTATGTGAGAAGCAGACACTGTCGAGGGTCAGAATGGGCGAACGTCCTGAAACTAAATATCAACTAGGCACCCCTGCGTGGAGTCCCAGGGGCCAGTGAAGTCACAAATGCGGCAGAGAGTCTGAAACACCAGCCCATGTGCTGGGAAAATGCCCCAACAACTCCCTTCTTATAACATGCCGGCACCATAGGGTCAAAGAAGAATTGATGAAGTTCCTTGAAAGAAAAGACTTCACCAGCTTCGAGGAGGTTTATTGTGTTGACACCGACAGATCCGTAAGATACGCCGATATTGTCGCATTTACAAAAGTCGGAGGCACGGTTCTGGTCTTGGATCCGACGGTAATGTTTGAGAGCAATGACCTCGAACAGGAAGGTGGAGTGGAATGGGAAAAAAAGGAAATATGAAAAATGCATCCCTTTCCTTAAGGAAAAATTCCGCGAGACCTTCAGAGAGAGAGAGTTCACCGTGAGAGGCCTCTGGTTTGGATCTCGTGGAACAATACCAGATAGAACATGGAGCTTCTTAGAAGGACTAGGTGTTAGCATTGGGGATATTGTGATCTCTCTTTCTCTCACGTGGAAGTGTTGCTATGGATTCCTTTGTAATGCCAAATTGATAGAAAAGGAAAAGCAGATGCCCTTTCTAAAAGAGGTTCTCTTGAGTTCCGACCACACCTTGCTCTAATGTTAAGCTCTGCCTAAGGAACGATTGAGGTGAATAAAAAACTCTTAATTCATCAGAGATACAAGAGAGCTGCCGAAGGTAAAACATGGACACCCTTGTTGGTGGAATCGATACCATGGAACCTGCCATAAAGGCAAAATGTAGCCGGTTTTAGACTGCAGATAGGCCCCGATTTTCTTTTGAAACATTAGTTCAAAATTGGTGTCTTTGAGAGCCCACTCTGCAAGCTTTGCCAGCTCGAAGAAATACTGTTAGCACAATTGGAAACTTCTCCATTACTTCTACAAGACATTAGGAATAATTTCACTTTAGAGGAGACTATTTGGATGAAAAAAAAAAACTAAATTATATTGGGCTGGACTGTACAAGCACTGATGGCTGAAATGCCTTATATTTTAATGTAATAAAAAAAAAAAAGTTCAATGTTAAGCAGATGAGGTTGATAGTACAATATAAAGAATAATAAAGATGCAGGCCTATGTAGTATTCCCTAAAAGGAACCTGATCTTATATAATTAATCTTAAGCCTTAATAAAGTGTCAGGTAGGGAAATTAATCTAAAAAAAAATGGAAATACTAAATAATCATATTCATTTATATCTACATAAATCAAACTTATTGTTAAAACTACAATCTAATATGCATATCAGTACTATATTAAATGGAAACTTATATTTCCTCCCAAGATCTGTTTACTATTATGTAGAGAATAAGGGTCTGACAGGTAAGTTGATGAGCTGTATTTTGGCTGCCGAAAATAAATATCTCTGGAGAACTACCAATAAAACCAAGAGGGACTTAATTTATGGCATAATAATTAGATTGGAACTGTAGATAAACCCAATTAAACTTGAATGTCAAATTGAGATTCGTATAAATCCAGCAAAGATGGTTTCAACATCCTGGAAGGTCTTTCCTGGATAACATGCCTCTAATACATGGTACAGAAAGAGGGAAATTTGCCATACCCTGGGAGAAATAGACCTATCTTGCCTAAGGATAAATATAATAATTATAATTAAATAGTGGAAGATTGCTGATTGACCGTGTGCATCAATAAATGGAATTTGGTCCGGGTGTGGTAAAATAGTAAATTGGAGTACTATTTTTATTTGAGTGATGACATTCTGACTTTGACTTCCGTCAAAACAGCCCTGACGAAGCCCTGCAACGTGGGGCGAAACATTGGCTCAAGTAAAAATAGTACACCAATTTACTATTTGAGTTTTATTTGACCGCACCCGGACCAAATTCCATTTATTATAATTAAATAGGTTGTGGTAGATGGCAGTGGTGGGATGTCGCTCCCCAGACTTAAAATTGCAATAGATGGAAAGGAAAATAAATCAACTTCTATGATTTTTATGTTAATATATTAATGTAGATATAATATGGATAATATATTATTGGGATAAGTTTTTCGTTATTACATTGATCTTTGTAAAGCCACTATCTGAATGAAGATTTAACTTTTTTTTTAAATTTTGACTAATGATAATGCCATGTTAAGTCTGGTTTTGAAACAATTATCAGAATTATCAAATCATTTATAACTTTTTAGTTTTTATTTCAAATTGAGTATATAATTAGTTTACATATTTTTGTTTCATAAATTTCACACCTCATATTATATGGCTAAGTGAATAATTATAAAAACAATTACAACTTAGTGATGAATACGAGACTTATGCTTTAGTGATCTGGTTGACAGTTTGACTTTTTTTGTATTGCAGGGACTAAAGCGAAATCTGTTTCAAGTTCTGGTGAGAGGAGATCTTCAACAACAAACCGGCAGCCAGCTAATCAACAAAACCAGCAAGAAGGGCGAAGTTTTGCTGCCTTCTTAAGAAATTTAGCTAATAAACAGTCTGCCAATGGTATGTTTTTTATTTATGTGATTTAAGTTAAATAATGAAATAAGTTTTATTTTTATTTTCAATTTTTTTTTTTTTTTTTAATAGAAAGTGATGAAGCTGGTAGAAACTCCCCAAAAACTAGATGTCTCTCAAATATACCTAGGGCTCCTTCTCCAACTAATAATAAAATTCATGACAAAGTAAGTTTTTAATATTATGTTCTATCTAAATTTGTTTATAAGTACTAATATAGCACTTATTTCTTTCAGTTAACATAAATTGAAGAATTTATCAGGTCAAATTCTTGATATTTTGAAAATAATGATGGTTTTACATCATGTTCCTAATTTCAAACCCAAATCTTAATTATGATCGTGTATACCCTTTTACATTACGTTTCTGATTTCAAAACTTAATTATGATCATATATATCCTTTTACATAATATTCCTAATTTCAAACTCAAACCTTAATTATGATCATACATATCCTCATCTCATAAAATAAAACAAACAAATTAATTATAATAATAATCTACACAAATAATATTAATAAATAAAAAATAAAATAAAAATAACTTTAAACAAATTAAATATCAGTATTAAAATTCAACAATAAATACAAGAGGAAAAATAAAATTAGGGGAAAAAAATACAATGTATAATTTGGTCCTCAAGTAAGAGGAAAGAGGATTTTGAAGCAACCATTAATGGTGATAGTGGATATAACTATAAGCACAGGAATGGTCTAAACCACTCGTTATAATTCAGATAAAAACCTTTAAGAACTGTTAAGATTGTGGCATGTATCATCCTTACCAAGATGACCAACGAACATCGACGTAATTTGATACTAATTACTCAACATTTTTCATACTGTATTTAATGCAATAGCTTGCTTCCACCATGCTATCCCTCAAAACATATTACTGGCATGTCATCTCCCAAAATTGTGTATGACCCAAGAAATTAAGTGGTGAATTTCTTTCTCATTTAATTACATTAGTTATTTAATGAATCAATTCATGTTCTTGAAATGGCGGTGGTATGATCAAAATTATGGAGGAAATAATGAAGGATTTATCATAATGTGCTAACAGGAATTGGGAGTTTACCTGGCAGGACTTAAGTCATTTAGCAAAATTGGAAAAGTATAAACCTGGTTTATACTATCTGTTGCCGTTTCTTCTGTTTTCCTCCCTGACCTCACCCTTCATTGTCATGATAAGGCAAGTTATGTGGAATGTTGATTTGTTCTGAATGTACACACAGGTCTGTGAACTGAGGTTGTATCCACTTCTCCTTTTAATCCTCCTGTAGAGTTTTTGTTAGCTGAACTTGCCTTCCCTTCCTAGCCCCTCTTACATATAGTGGTATTCTGCCAACTTTAGGGGTATTCATGATGTTGTGTTAAATGTTAAATGTTTACCATGTTAAATGTTATAACTATAAGATTGTGAGCAGCCCTATTTGAAGTCATGTTAAACGTTAAATGCATAAGAGCCCCTAGCGGATTTTCTCAGCAACTTGTTGTATAAGCCTTTATGTTTATAACCTTCCTTCCAGACCCTCATGTTATTGTTTACTTCAGTTTTAATTTAAGTAATTAATTACAATATGCCTAGAATGAGTGAAAAGTGAAATTTGTGTGAAAGTTTAGCTTATGAAATGAAATGAAAAAATAACTTTATTCTGGGACATATGTCCCCTAAGAATAATTACATGGTTCATATAGTGAGATTTTTATCTGGCGAGCGTTTACAAATTTTCAGATAGTAGAATGAAATTACATCGTTTTTTTTCTCAAATGTATCATTAAAATTATCCATTCTGGTTTAATAACAGGGATATGAATACCATCAACACACGAAAGATCTGAGCTGTCACAACAAAAATGGTGGCGAGCTCAACTGGTCTATTGTGTGACGTCATTCTCCATTTAACATACCAAATAACAGACTCTCAGCCATGTTAAATGTTATTTCGTTTTACCACGATAAAAGAAGGCAATTTTTTTCGATTTAACATGAGTTTTTCCATTTAACACGCTTTAACATGTTAAACCAAAGATCATGAATACCCCTTTTAATGCTAATTTCTTATCCTTGTGCTGTGAAAAAATTTAAGTATATTTTTGGTGCTTCTAATCCTTTCAGTGTGTCATTTGATGTATGGACTGATCTCTTCATTGGTACACAGATTATATTAAGTTTGATAATGGTGGCACTGAACTAGTGTTGGTTTAAACATCCATAATAGGTCTTATGCGAGAATATCTTGAAAGAAAATTGACCATTGTTACTAGTTTGAAATTAGTTTTTTTATTAATATAATTTGTTAAGTCTCTTGAATCGAAATTAAATATTAAAAGCCTCTTTAAGTAAGATAAAAAATTTTATGAAAAGGAATGTTTTGACAGTCAAACATTAAGAGGAAACCTTAATACTTAATTAACACTTTTTTTCTCCCCACATTTATTACAGATGCAGCTTTAATTTTAAAGATTCTCACAATTTTTTTGTTAAAAATGTAAACCAATTAAAACAACTATGACATTGTAGATACTAATGTTATAACAGACAATTATTTAGTAGCCGAGATTAAATCAAAATTATCACATCATAAAATAAAGATTAAATTCTATATTACCGAAAAGATGTTTCAGTCAAGAGTTTGTGTGCGTGAGAGAGAGGTCTTCCAGGTCCAGCTTTTCACATTAAAAATAATCAGATGGCCAATATATTAAGAGGCGATTTATTCTTTAATTTTTTGAAAATTAGTAAAGATAAAATTTAATATTCTGTTACAATTCCAATATTTGGTCTTTGTTTTTGTTTGGCCAGCTCTATCTCCCATTGTCCTTCATGTTTACAATAATTCCTCAGAAATTCATTTTTTCTATTATTCTAAAAGAAAGCTATAGTTATATTAATATTCAGTACTATTATTGTACATTAAATATATTCTTCAAATATAGAATCAAGTCAATTTGTGGACAGAATTGTTAAATAATGATCATTAGTTAACCTAGAAATGTCTATTTTATTATTATAGAAATTTATTTTTGTATATTCTTGTTTGTTTATTATCTTCCTATTTTATTTATTGATTTCAGGAGGCAAGTTTGAGAAGTGGTTTCCAGCCTTATAGACCCCATGACACCAGAGTTCCAACCCTTGCTATACCTCCAATAGATTATGGCTACCCTCACCACATGTATCCTCAACATATACATCCATCATATAGGTAAATACAAATGGTATATCATTTATTATTGATCGAAGCAGTTATGATGAGAAAAAACATACAAGAATAGGCCATTTTAAAATATACAAGAATAGACCAAATATGTAATTCATTTTGTTACTTGTAATAAATAACTAAGTTCCAAAATTAGAATAAATAATGAGATAAGTAAGGATAAAATAAAGTTTGTTTTTTGTGTGGAATAACTTATTTAATATCCTCCTCTTCTACTTCTTATCTGTGTGAGGATGTGGGAAATAACTGAAATTATTAATGATATATAAAAAAGAATCAAATTAACTTTTTCAAACTTAAATCCTTAAACCTTTAAGGACTATTAACTGATATATCAGTTCAACCAGTTTAGTGCTTGAAGTCTATTCACTAATTTATAAGCTCTGTCCCTGAAGAGCCATTAGAGTTCATACAGATGCACTTTATTATTTTATTTGTCCCTAAAGATCGAATAACAAACAATTCCAATGCATAAAACCCAGTTCATAATTGAACACATAATGTTCATTTTTAACACAGAAACACATTTCTGCCGGTCCTAAACCTATTACTAAGTATCTAATTAATGTAATAAAATAAGGAATTAGGTTTTGTTTTTGGCCTATAACTTCTAAACAGGGCATCCCAGCTAAAAGTTATAATAAAACTAATTGGAGAATATTCAATTCTATGCTAAATAAGTATCTATAACAAACATTTTTTTTTTTTTTTCCTACGCCACAGGAAGTGTGCTATTACGCCATTTTCTCTCTCGCAGCCCAATACAATTTGACTCTTCCTCTTACTTGGTCCGCATCTCGCTCAACATCCTCCAGACCAACACACGCCAAAAGATGGTCCCCATCCATGTCCCCCATGTTGCATAGAGGACATTTCGGGGAATCTACGATGCCAATTCGATGGAGGTGTTTTTGGAGCAGATCATGTCCTGTTACTAGCCGAAAACAAGCCACTCTCTCAGCTCTGCTAAGATTGCCGGGGATTTGTTTATCCTTTTCCGGCCGATCTCAGGTTAAGGCCGCTGGGCCTGCCAACGCTTCCAACATTCCGTCTCTAAAGGTTTGATGTAAGATAAATTGAAATAAGTACATATTTTGGGCACATGTATAAATGTGGATTTATGTAAAATCTGTTTTGTTGAGATAGCAACAATATGCTGTATTTTAAAGTAAATAGGATAGAACTGGTGCATTCTAGTGCACGGTTGTACACCTTTTGATGGAGCTGCATCTTGTCTACTGCATTCGTTTGGTAGGTCTTTCCCTCTTGGTTCGCATCCATTCTGTTGCCTCCTCTTATGTCAGCCTGGTCCAGCCCTTCTCGTCTCAGTCTGCTTCTTCTACTTCATCTTCTTCTTGTGGCTCACCAAGGCTAAGTGGTCAAAACCTTTCCAACTTAAAGTACGTCAGAGTAGTAGGTAGTACCTAAAGTACTACCTCTTTCTTCCACCCATATATGAACTCCCTGATGAAGGGATAGTTCTTTTTTTTCATTAGAAGAGGGAAGTCTGACTTGGTGAGAGCATAGATCCCGGTCTTTCTTGTTAACCTGGCTTAGTATCCTTCCATGGTGGTGCAGTCTACTACCATATGTTCTGCATTTCAGGGTCTTGGCTGCTGGGACACTGGGGGTTGATGTTCTTTCTGAAGATCTGCCCTATAACGCCCCCCTGGTATTTATTTCCATAATCAATTGAGGCGAATGTGTAAATGGCCCTGAGTGCTCTTAATTTTTAAAATATTTTCGGGGGTAAATGGGGAAGAAATAGAACTTTAAAAAAATGGTTGAATTAAGAACATATTATTTTTTTGTTGTAATTAGTTAGGCCTTATAGTTAACTTCATAATAGGAATCATTACATTCTTAATTTGATCAGTAACAACACAGTCGCAAAAATACCTATGGGCAAGTATGTACTTAATGGTTTTGCTCCACCCAACTAAAACTAAGGGGAATTTGTGCAGCAATATGAAATAACTATAAAAAACACATTGTCTCATCTAAAAAACGAAAGATGTAACAGAAAGTGCCCCCCCCCCCCAGAGAAAAAAAAAGACACTCGCTAGCTTGCTGTGGCCCAAAGCAAAAGTCAGATAGTCATTTGTTTTGTATTCGATTTTCTTACCCTCTTCAATGCAGATAGCTATGCAAGATTAACTCAGGGAAGAAGCTCCCCAACTGGAGAGGAGTAACAGAGAGAGAAAAAACTAAGGAGAGGTTGATGCCTCCTTCAGGATGATACCATCTTCATGTTCTACAAGGCATCAGATATTCATACACAACAACAAATTAATGAACCATTTTAGCTGCCCCACTTCAAAATTATAAAGTCACCCATGTTTTTTTTTTTTGGCTACCCCTTCATAACCCGTAATTACCATAGATTTTAGTATATTGTTTCCTCTTGTTCAACAAACCTGTAAATTGTAAATAAATTAATTTTCTTTCACTTTTAAGTCCTTCAATTAAAATACAGTCCACTAATATTAACCCAACCAGCATTCTAAAATGAGGTGGCTACCTACCCTTCAGTTGAAGGTGCACTTCATTCATACATTGTAAAACAATAGTGACCATACAAATAATTGACTGTATATCATGAGGTTGGAGTGAAACAATCAAGTTGTTCAGAAGTGCACATGCTTCCTTGCAATGCGAAACATCTTAGTGCTTCCCACTAACCACCCACCAGAGGAAACATTATTTCTACAAACAAGTTAAGTTAGGTTACTATAAAGCTTACCAAGCTTCCACCTTTGTTCTTGATAGTAGTTATCAAAGGTTAAGAACACCACTGAAAACTATTTCATGGCTTCATATGCAACTATTTTTCAATTGTCTGATTATCCACCTAGGAGTATAATATATTCACTTACTAAAAAGGCATTTTTCTAGGATTGAAGACTATTATCCAGAGAGATGTGGAATCATATATACACCATATATTTATCCAATGATGCCACCACCTCTTTTGATGTCACCTTATGACAGGTAATTTGTTTTTAAATTTAAATTTCAGTTCTATTTTCTAACCAGAATTTATATATATCAAAAATCTTTAACTTTTTAGATATCTGAGTCATGCATTTCATGGTTCTGATATTCTTTCTCTGGTTTGAGCTCTTACTTATCCATGATCAGAGGCAACAGTAACTTCTATGAAGGTTCGGTTAATGAGTAAATTAGATTTGTTGTGGGCTCTAATGAGAATATGATCGATCTGGGTGTATAGACTCCAGATAGCCTTATGAATTTGATGTCTGATTCCTCAGAACTGTTCTGTAACCTTCCAGAAGTGTTTTCAATCACCTTATTTCTCAATGCAGTAAAGTCTGTAATTCTATTCAATAGTCATTACAAGTCTCATTTTTTTTTTTTCTCTGCAAAAGTGCACCACGGCTTATTATACGCTGTCCCTCCTCTGCTCTAAAGAGGCCAGATGCCTTTGTGAATCTGGATATTGTATACAGGTCAGTCATCTCACAAAGTTTAGGGTCTAAGAGCTTTGTTACCTTTGTTGAGGATCTCCAAGTCATGACTCAAAATATACTCTTAAAGACACCTCCCTGATGTTGGTGCTTCCCCAGAGGCAGTGATGGGCATTGGTGTCCATGGAGGCCACAATCTCTTCCTTTCCATCTACCCCGTCCATAAACTTCCTCAAATCTGCTGATAGGATGGCCTCTTCATAAGGGACATAACCGAGGAAATTATTACTTGCCTATGGGTACCCCCTTTAAGGACCAGTTCTGCTGCTGCCAAGTCCCTGGAACATAAGTGCCATAGAAGCAGCATCTTTTAGTTTGCTCTTATATGGGATACAGGTTCTGGCACACATTGGCACAGAAATAATACTGTACCCCTGCATGCTCAGGCCCCTTATCCTGCCTTTAAATAAGTAAGGTTCTTGTATTAATATAATATAAATTTCCTGACATACTGTTACAGAACGTCACATGCACCAATGCAATGATTTAGAATCACTTGCAGCAATATCATCCTCTTCTTTAGGCCCATCCCTGGACCCCATGGGAAGAAGATTCCTAACCTGGTAGTCCTTTGACGCTCGTCAACATTGCTGGCATGGATTGTGATATCCCCTCCGACTATGACACCTCTGACAGTCAGTTCCTACCAACCTTGTTGTCGCTAAGTATGATGCACCCTCCAAAATGGAAAATGAAGTTGCTAAACTCCAGGTGTTGTGCCCCCTTGTGCCTGCTCGTCCATTATCCAGAAATCATAAAACCCTGATTACTTGAAAATCTCTAGTTTTCAAAATGTTTGCTGGACATTTTTTGTTGCAAATTTTATGTAGAATCTACATAACCTGTACAACCTTTGAGTGTTAACTTTCCGGATTGCTGATAAAAGTTCTTATAATAATTTTTAAAAATTGTTTAAGTATATTATCTATTTTTTTATTTAATAAAGATTTTATCTTGAATGGTTCAGTATAATAGTTTTAAATACATTTATTCTTCTCAAGGATGAAGTTTGAGGAAGACCACAGAATAAGGGAATGTGAGAGACGAAATAAAAACAGTCCTCGCGGTCCATCTCCATCACATTCAGTGGAAACAGGTTTCATCTTTTGTATTTTTTTTTTACTATATTGTTAATCTCATGTAAAGTATTGTATTATTTAACTCATTAGTTTTAGCTCAATTTACAAATATAGATTACAACTGTACACAGCTTTAGTGATATTCATAAAAATCATAACATATTCATATAATACAATTATTTTGTTAAAACATTTATAGTGAAAAAACAAAACAAGTGTGATTATTCTTTTATTTCTTTTAATGATGATATTCTTATTCATTTTTATGATTTATAGAATAGTGCAGAATAGAAATTAAATTTTTTGTGGGCTAGGTCTCTAACAAAGTGATTTAAAATTAAGAAAATACACATCTAGCCAGAAACCAAAATAATACAAATAGTTCAGTTTAGGCTTCTCCTATAATAAAAAATATATATGAAAACTAAATAAAATAAATCCTTATTCTAAATTCAAAATTAAAGAAGAATAAAAGAACATAAAATAATTGAATAGTTCTTATGGAACACTTGTGCATATATATACACATACAAACATAAATATATGCTTATATAAATAAACGCATGTAAGCACTTGTGTGCATGCCAGAAATAACAGAGGGTACATAAAATATTTAAATAAAAACATTATTCTCTTCTAATCTTCATTCTATACTTAAATTATGATATTATGGTTAAAGAGGTTTGCGATGTGAGAAGGTATTGGAAAAGAAGGGATTTAAATAAAGATAGGGAAGAAGCAAGGCAGATGGAAGGATGGAAATTCCAGGGGGAGTGTAGTGGAGTGGGCTTCAAATGTTGCAGCTTGGTGGAAGAGATATAGAAGTCAGAAAGTCAGGATCTTATTTTCTGTGATTGGATTGAGGATTTGATTTGTTCTTTATTTTCTGTGAATTTAGGAAGATTACTGTGAATATATTGTTTAGTATAGGTAAAAACGTTATTACCACGAAAAAAAAATCTGAGAAAATGTTATTACCACAGTAACTTAATTGTCTATTGGTCATTGGCCTGCTATCTAGCACTTCTGAGAGAGTTGCTTTGGTAAGTGATGGTATTGTCAGTCGGTTTAACCCAAAGAATGTATTGGAACTTTTCTGTATGCCCCTGTAAATGGGGACTGGAGAAAAATACATGTGGAGTTATTGACCCCCACCTCATAATTGAATATTAAGGGTGAGGTCTAAGTGAAAAAAATTAGGACCAGTGACTGCTTTGCATAGTAGAAGTCAAGAGGTCTAAAACCTTTTATCTTATTAACTGCTTGAAATTTCATTAAGAATATAGAATCTTGAGAAGATAATTTATAAGAGTTATGCATTTCTACTTTTTTGTTCTTATCCATCTGGTTTTAATTTTCTTTTTTTATCGAATGTTCTATAATATCTTTGCATTGCAGGTAGAAAGGTTTCGGGGAACAAGGAGCCCCCAAAGTTTGTTCGCCCGTTTGAAGACTACCCAAAGCCCAGGAGATCACCAAAGGTTGAAGATAAATCTCGGGATTTCAATGTTGAGCTCTCAATAGTTGACCAGATCTTGGGGTTTACTCAGGCCCAGCAACCTCCTCAAAATGAGAAGGTAAGTAACAAAATCAATTATAAAATAAATAACTTTAAGCAAAAAATGTACAAAATATTAGAAATTTAATTTTTATATTTATACTTTTGTTTTATTCTGACTGCTTGGTGTTTAACTCTGTGTTCTGATTAACTCTGGGTTGGTCCTTGCTCTTACCTATCTAAAAATTCCAACTAGTTGTTCTAGAATAGTAGTTGCTTTTCTGTTTTTATCTCACAACCATAGTTTTACTCTTTTTACTGAGATAGTCATGATATAAATTTAACCAAGGATCATTTTATTTTTGCAGGTGGTAAGTCGCTTAGATTTAGAAGCACTTGGAAGACTCGAAGATGATGATCATCCTGATGAAATTATGATAATGTCTGGACCACCTGCTAAACTAGACTGCAATTCTAGGAAACTTGAGTTTTTATCTCAATTTTCCTTAACTACAATCTCAAAGAAAAATGGTAACTTCTATGAATATTGATTAAGATATTAATGAAACTTTTTGATAATTAAATATATTTATACTTTTTGTAATTCTGTTTCACAGAGCTTGAATTAGAGAAGTTACTTAGGCGAAAAGTGTTACCTGATATCAAGATAGAGCCAGCACCTGAAGAGATAGAGGAAGAACCGAAGATAGACCTGCCTCTACCATCATTAGCTCCAGTAGATATTCCAAGAGCCAAAAACAAATGTGATTTCTTGTTGAACCTGGACTTGGCCACTGCTGACTTATCTGCCCTCAATGGTAACCTTTTGGTGCTTGAAAGTTATTTTTTATATAAAATTTTCTTGATATTAAATGCCTTATAATGTCCAAAATTTGTATTTTATGCTTCTTTCAAATATGGTTATTAAAACAGTATTCTAGCAAGTTTTACTTACAATCCGTGTTGATAGGTGGGTTGAATTAATAAGATAAGATTCTCGATAGGGATCAACAATCTTCTTAATTCAATTAATTCAACTCAGGAAACTTTCTACCAAGTTTTACTTATAGCCCACATGGATTGAGTGATCTGATTATTAATAATGAAGTAAGAAAACATGTGGAACTTTGAAATTAAATTGCTCTTTCTCTTACTTTTCTTTATCTTTGGTATTAAGGATACAAATCAATTTTTATGTTGTTTTTTTCTTTCTAAACAAAGAAAACTACATCTTTTGGTTCGAGTTTAATTAAAACTCATTCCATAAATCCTAACAGCAATACAATAGACAAACCAAATATTTGAGATAATTTTTTTTTTTTTTTTTTTACGATTTTATCTCTAAATATAAAATAAAAATTTCTCTAAGTGTTTAGAAACATATAACATAAGTTGCAGTTATGGGTAATAGATGCATTTATTAACAAAAAATAATAAGGAACTAATATTAATAAGATAAAATATGTTAAATTTATCAATGCTCCTTAAGTTTTCTTTTTTTTTGTTTACATTATCATTAAACATGGTTTCTATCTATTACTTAACTAATTGTTTAAGTAAGTTAAGCTAAATGATATTAAAAATTACTTAATATTTGAAATCCAAATTAAGTGGACCTTTGTTATACCACAATAATATTAGTGCTGCATAGTTACAAATTCTTTAGCCTCACTGTCAGTTTAGGAAGTCATAGATTTTAAGTAATGCACATGTCCTATATCAGTTTTAAATTTGTTTAAATAAAATTCTCTATTATTAAACATAAGTTCTTATATTTTCTTCCCATATGCTGTGGAAGTTT
>NW_027108206.1:1121719-1122788 GCF_000696795.3 Halyomorpha halys
GAGTGTCAGTTTACTGTCCCCAACCTGGAGAACCAAAGGCTATCTGTGGTACCATAACCTAGCGATGGGGAAACCAATTCCAATATTTAAGAACCAAAAACCATCCTATATTTTAGCTGTCTTCACCTTTCATTCTTCCATCCATTTCTTAAATACAAGTCTTTGGCATATTTATTTGTATGTTTCTGCTCATAAAATTGCTTCCTCCTCTTTAATTTTATTTAAACATCATTTGTTTCTCATTATGTATATATGTAACATTATTGTTGGACTTGGTGAAAGTTAAAAGTGTCCATTCATTGACCTAGATACTCAGTTAATAATGAAGAATTATTATAATATAGAGTAGCTATATTTTCATACATACCTATTTGTTTCAGAGAGAAGTTCAGAAACAAGATTACTAAAAGAGACTGTTAAGAAATGGGAAGAAAGAATTGAAGATTCTCGTAAGGAGTTAGCAGGGCTTGAGGAAAAACTAGAGCAACTGACAGCAGAGCACATTTCTGTTGAGGCCGAGCGAGCACAAACCCAGGCAACAATAGATGCATTTAAATCATCTTTGCAAGAACTTAAGAATGCGCTGTCTTTGCCACTTTGAGGTATACTCATGAACTGCAATTAATTTTCTATTTTGTAATGAAAACCCTATTGCTGTATTACAGATTTTTTTTGCTTTATATTGTTAGGTTTATCATTTTGGCACTATTAAAAGATTTATTAATCTGATTCAATAATATTAACTTTCTCTTAGACATCATTCCTCAGAGGAGGGAGAGAGATTTAAAATAAATAATTTGTAATACAGAAATATCCTGGTGGATCTAGTAACAATATTTAATGCATTCAAAGACCAATTTAATACTAGGAATAATAACAAATAGTCCTCCTTCCTCATACCAGAGTGCAAACCTGCTAGTAGAAGAAACTAGTAACAATGAAGCTGAAATAATAATAGAAAAATTACAATTATTTTAAGCAATCCTTAGTGAACTTGTCAAGGTTTGTAGTTAAGCAGGAATATCTAAAATATATATCTATTAGTGTTGGGGCGAGGGGTGTTTCGTAT
>NW_027108206.1:1122838-1124193 GCF_000696795.3 Halyomorpha halys
CAGCTATGTTTTCTCTAAGTACAAATTTTTTGTACCTATTTTAACATAATTTCTTTAAAATATTATTCATATAATATATAATAAATACATATTTATGTAACTTTTTTTAAGTTATGAAATTACTAATTAATTAGTAATTTATATTGTTGATAAATTCAAAATTTATAAATACATATTTTTTGAAAATATTTGACAATTGATTAGCACATATTTCGAATTTTTTAGCACATAAAAATCCTATCCCTAGTTACTATATATTCCGTATACAGGTATGTGAAAGTAAAAAGTATTAGTATGGATATGTGACTATAGTGGGGGATCCACGATTGACATTCATAATTCTAGTTGATTTTATAAATAATGTAATGTAAATAGTGTTTACCTAATTAGGTTCAGATTAAATGTTACTAAAATAAAATGGATGTAATGAACAAACATTGCGACTTTGTCAATGGCATATCTTTCATTTAATTAACTTTCTAGAGTATTTAAACTGCTAATAAGTTTTAAGGCTTCTGTCGCAGTTCGAGATCGCGTTTTCAAAGGACATTTTCGCCTGGGAAAATCATTTGAGAGAAGTTGATTAATTACACGTCAAAGGGAAAGTTGTCAATTCGTTATGTTCAGACCAGTTTAGGAATCAGCTAACTTCGGTTTCGTAAATAAGGAAAATGAGAAAAATAATATCGTTACAAATAATTATTCCTTAAATTATACTTGTCTTATAAGCGAAAGTCAATGATTGGATCAGCAATTACGAACCAAACAGCCAAATTGAAATCATAAATGTTGTTCATATCTATATATATACAAAGTATTTTATGAAGGTATTTTCCTGCTAAAGTGAAATCTCAAATTTACATCTTGTAATTGCTTAGACGATAGGCGCCAACCTAGAAGGAAAAGTTATAACCGCTGAGAGGAAAAAATATAGGTATTGTTGGGGCGAGGGGTGTTTCGTATGTGAAAACCGACCTCTTCCCCGGAGGGAAATGTACGCTGGTTCGAGATAAAATAAAACAAAAAAAAATAACGGAGGACCTGAAATAAATATCACATAAAAAAATAATAATTGAGAAAATGAAATAATAAAAAAATAACTTTCCAAGTGATACAAAGATTTAATTAATTAAAATATAAACACAAAAAATGAACTGTTATGTTGTTACAAAAAAATATAGTGAATCGTGGAGTAAAAAGGATAAACATATTTTGATACATATATAAACAAAAAAAAAATTCTATTTACACTAGAAATAATAAGTTAATTAAAGCAATAAAAAGAAAATATGAAACTCGAAGGAAGAAAATAAAGTCACTCACAGATGGGCGTGGGGTCGATATGCGCATATCAC
>NW_027108206.1:1127143-1136234 GCF_000696795.3 Halyomorpha halys
GGTGAAAAGGTTCCAATAGCTCCAACAAACAAGAGTCAACAAACAAATGGCGGTGGAGCGTCCGTGAAGCAGTGCGTCTCTCGTCTTACATCGTGGCAATGCCAACTAACATCTCTCCAGTGCTGCCTAAATCTTCACTGCCAACTGCCTCATCCGCGGTTATGCAGGAACTGGCCCCACTGCCTTCAGTATTGTTCTGCACGTGTTACACCTCCGCAGTGTATTTATAAACACTGAACCTCCTTATTTTAATTTACCAAATGAAATTACTTATAGTTAAAAAAAATAAATGAATAAACATAAACTTACAACTAACAAAATTAAAAGTCACTAATTTAAACTAATTAAAGTTGTCAAAACAAAATTAACCTAAATAGAAACCAAAATTTTGGGCTTTAACATACCGCCCACCAAAAATGAAATTTTTACAAACTCTCCTCCACAGGAAGTAACGGTGAAGAAAGACGAGTAACTGGTCTTACGATTTCGGTCTTTCCCATTCGCAGTTTCACTACTCTGACAACTCCATCCTTGCCAGGATATGGTACCAGAACTCGAGCAGTGGGCCAATGCAAAGGCGGAACGTTAGGGTCTCTAAGAAGGACTACTGTGCCCGGAACGATGGAAGTGTGGGGTTTCGTCCATTTGACCCTCTGTTGAAGCCAGTTTAGATAATCCATCCGCCACCGGTTCCAGAAATCACTCATGCAACGCTGCAAGTGTTGCCACCGAGATAGGCGGTTTCTTGGAATATCTAACAAATCCTGTTCTGGCGGTGCTACCAAAGATGCTCCAATCAAAAAATGTCCCGGGGTGAGAACTTGATAATCTTCAGGCTCAGAAGATATCGGATAGAGGGGCCGGGAGTTAAGAACAGCTTCAATGCGGGTGACTATTGTTACCAACTCTTCAAAGGTGGTCTGCTGATTACTTATAGTTAAAAAAAATAAATGAATAAACATAAACTTACAACTAACAAAATTAAAAGTCACTTGGAAAGTTGTCAAAACAAAATTAACCTAAATAGAAACCAAAATTTTGGGCTTTAACAGGTGTAGTAGGAAAACATAGGATATTAATAAATGGGAACAAAAGAAAAAAAATTATTAGCTTCTTATGAGAAGATTATGAATATACAAATTGTTAAAAATAATAAATTATATAATGAAAATGAAAAATTAAAATTAAAATAATGAGCAAAGCGAGGACTGAAAATTCTGTTTTCTTTCACACTTTGTTCTGATTTTTCATAATTTAGATATATTTATCACCCTGGGTTTCATATTTATTTGCCTTATTTTATATTTTTCATATTATTATTATATGGGCGACAGACCATGGAGGTCCAAGTCCTTGCGCGATGCATTAGGAAATACATCGCGCATTTCTTGAAGTGTTTTTTTTCGCAAGGTGGGTGCATCACTCCCACGCCTATTTTTTGTGAGTGCGACCCCTTTGGCTAACGGGCCTCGAAAATGCCCAGGGGGAGGTTGAGAGTGAGTTTTGTATTATTTTATGCTTGAAAAAAGTCCGGGAGGGACTGGGACTCGATCTGACAACCTTTGGGTTGGTAGACTGGTGCGTTACCACTACCCCATTTCATATTTTTAATTAGCACATTTTTTTGTTATATTATTTTTTTATTCAAATATACTTGTAAACTTGTTTGAAAGTTTTTTATTCTTGACTGTACTCCTTGACCACATTTTCATATGAGTGGGTATGATTGAAAAAATTCTCTTTTGTAGAGATTGAAATGTGCTCTAGCTTGTCTTCTTTTTAACTTCGCTGCCGAGAAAGCAGTGCGTATTTCCGGAATCCAACTCCACGAAACCCTTCTTAACATTACCGTTAAGCTTCTGGGGTACGCTGACGACTTTGATATTGCTACCAAATCGGAACGTGCATTAAGAGAGTCGTTCTTGGCGATAGAAGATGCAGAAAAAAAAACTTTGGCTACACATTAATATTAAGGGTCTTTAAGAAGCAAAATGAAAATAGACTTCTGATTTTTGAAAGATAAATCTTGAGAAGGATTTTTGGTAGTTCTACAGAGGGTGGAATTTGGAATAATGCCGAACTCGTTGGCCTTATAAGGATATAGACTTTGTTAAGTTTATGAAGATGGAACAACTTTGGGGTATGATAGCACGTATGGATGATTCGGCGATTCCCAGCAAGATGCTGTCTGGAAAGATGCATGGACTGCATGAATGGATGTATGATGGGAGGGCTCACTGACATCGGACGCACGGGCTATACTGGGAGTCCGAAACTAGAGAGCTGCTGCAGTTGATCGTATTGACTGGCGAAAGCTTTTGGAGGAGGCCCAGTCTCGGTTACTGTATGGTGGTAGGATGTAGTGCCATCTATGTATGTATGTAGACAATGAAGTAAAAAAAAATACTCCCTCTTACATTTTAAAGTAATGGACATATTTTAATGTAAAATGGAACTATTTCCTTTTTGCAGCAAATACTTTAATATGAGAAAACCATCTATTTATTTTTTATAACAACAGGATAAAAAGTTCCAATATAATAAACTCATTATATTGTGAGAAATCATATTGAGTTCTACAAATAATACATATATAAAAATATATTGTGAAACTGAAACAAATTATTAAAAACATATATAAAAACTAACTTACGAGTTATGCAAAACAAAATTCAACTCATTCATAAATTAAATAATTAACGTTATTTAAAACACGACAGTTTTTTAAAGCATAAAAATGATTTAACATGAAAATCTGTACCGCTACAACCGATGTGGTGCCAAGGGTTCAATACTTCAGAAAGCTCAGGGTTCAGAAAGTACTATTTCTTGATTAAAAGTTTTGTAACGAGGTGGTTTGTTAATGGTCATGCTCAATAAAGCTATTTACATTCAATGGTTCTCGAGATTAATTTTTAAATCGGAGCTTTATATCTTAAAAACTACCAACAATATTAGAAAATCTAAAAGAACACTATTTAAAAAATAGTTAAATAGTAAATATGCTGACATTTTTCCCTAATAGAGCTATTTCCGTCCAATAGTTCTCGAGATATAGCTTTTTAAAAAGCAACATTTCTTAAAAATGTACTGAAAGATTAGTAGTTAGTAAATTTATTTTGAGAAATATACTTCTCAGGAACCATGTGAAGTATAGATGTTTATTAACGCTCAAATTAAAGCTAGTTTAATGTACTATAAACGAGTTGATAACCTTTATCTTCGTAGGGATAGTAGTTTTTTAATATTTGACAAAGTAAATTCACAGAATGTTAATTTCGAGTAGTTCAATGTTTGGTTTATGAAAAAATATATCTGTGGAACCATAGAACGTACATATGTCTGCTAGCACTCAAAATAAATGATATTTAACGTTACTATGAAGTAATTTATCACACGTATCTTCGTAGGGGTAATAGTTTCTATGATATTCGCATATGAATATAGATTTGGCACATGAAAAATTGCCGAACAACTATAAATCAATTTATTTTAGCAAATATCATGAAAAAAACTACTTCTACGAAGATACATACTCATCTGCTTCATACACTACTATATAGTCCATTAATCTAGCTTTAATTTGATTGCTAATAGACATCTGTACCCGGAATGGTTTTTGAGATATAGATTTCTCAAAATAAATTCATTAACTTTTCTTCTTCATAAGTTCTTTTTATTTTAATTTAAAACTTTTAATTTGAGTTAATTTGACCGTACTTGGACCAACTTCCTTTTTATTTAAAAATTAATTATTTAGAATTAATATAATTTTAAAAATTATGTGGTCAAACTAGAGCAGCGTCATTAGTAATAATATTAAAAGTGATTTTAATATTGAACTAAATATCATATATAGCTTTTCCTCTATTAAAAGAAACAGCAATAACTCTAATATTATTCGTGTTTGTATTATTTAGTTCGAGATCATTATCTTATATACGAGTAGTGATTATCTTGTAAAATTAAGGCATCAGGGAGAGAATTAATAATTTTAAAAATGTTTTAGTTTCAATTAATATTTTACATATTATATTATACAATTTTTTTTTTTTTTATAATTACATTTAAATTATATTTTAGGACTTGTTATCTGCAACATTCCATCAGTTTCTCTTTATACAATTCCCGCTGGGATTTTATGTACAAATTATTCTGGAACCAAGCTTGGCCAATAAAACTCCCTATCCTTGGAATACGTAGGGGGCATCAATCCTACAAGATGGAATAGCTGTTCGCTTTTCCAATAGGTTTTTATAAAACTGATATCTCTAGCTCCTATCTCCCTAGCGATCCTATCTATGAACGGAATGCAGAGATCCGTCCTAATATATATGTTAACTGCTACTGTACATGTTTAAATCCGAGTCCCACGGGTCGGGGCGGATTCCTATTGGATACTTTCCTTTTAGCGATCACTATCTTCGTTAGAACGGAAATTATGAATTAATTCTAGCGACGTTCCATTGGAAATAGAGAATTTACAGGCATAAAATACGTATTTCCTGAACGCTAAATGTAATTTACTTATATTTTTAAGTTATAAGACAGTTTTAACCGTTTTATGACTTTTTCTTCATTCGCCATGATGAGAACTGCCAACTTCATCGGAAGACCAATTTATCGAGGGACAGATGGTGGTCCCTAAACATGCGATCGCCATTCGTTATGGTACGAGGTAGAGTGGTTTATTTACCACAGTAAAATTACAGCGATTTAAAATGGCGGATTCTATGTGGATATTTTTCATCTAACCCTACAAATTGAGGCAACAGAATAGTTGATAATCGCTATAAGTTTGTTGACATTTAAAGAAACTAGTCTTTCATAGAAAAAAAAAAAAAAAAAAGAAACGGCGATTTAGATCAATCCAAAGACGATTTTCATAGCAGGAACTATTTTTTACAGGATGTAGATAGAAACTATTTCTTAGCCTGTTGATGTTTTAATTTCTAAATAGAGCTACACCAACTAATGGATCATCAAAAAGTTTATTTTTCTAGTAGTAAGAGCTTTTAAAAATATAAGCAAAACGTTTATATGCTATGACTTTTTTAATAAACTGTGAAACTTGCGAGTAAATCGGTTAAGAAATTGTTTATTAATATATAGAGAGACAGGTGATAAAGAAAATTGTTCATGTCTTTGCTAATATCTGTCCGATTTAGATCATTTTATTTCTTTTCTAGTGGACAAATTCAGTATTTCAAGAGTTAAAAACCTTCCAAGGACGTCTCAGAAAATTTTGAAATAACTTATAAATCGGTAAAGAGCTTTCTGAGATCATTATAATAAACGAACGTTATATTTTTATTTTTATGAATTAGAATTTTTAATTTATTTGATGCCCTTAAATGTTTAAGGGCTTCAGTCGACGCTAAAAAGCAATATAATTCGCTCTTACCTAAAAAATTTTTTTTCTATTTTACTTGAATCCTATTCAAGTTTTTATATATTTTTGTGAAGATGAAATCATTAAATGAAATCACTAATACTGTTTCCTATTTTCAGAAAGGAGCAAATCTATTGGTATGTAATATACTTATAAAAATACTCATACAAACGTATACTTTTGACTTATGTGCCAATAATATTTAATTTCTATTAAAGAAAAAGGCGAATATAAAAAATAAATAAAATAGAAGTAATGTCAATAATAGAAAAGATAAATTTGGGTAGAATTAGAAAAGTTTGGGTTAGTTTTATATTGATGTGGTTATTCCAGGTAAGATGAATTAACTTACATGTTTTGTTTATAATCTTAGATACTTTCCTGAGATTGGTTAATGTTGTTTAGTTAAATAATTTAATTTTTATCCATTTTAGTCTCAACACATTTTATTTTCCTTAAATCCGACATTTCGGCCAATCCTCAGGGACAATCTACAACAAAACAGCTTTTATTACATCTATGATCCTCAACAATTCAAAGTACTTAACAATATTATTTATATTCTTATATAAATAATATACAATATTATCTTACCTTAATACAATTTTTGAACCAAATGATTTAAAAACTCAATATTTTTGGTTTTACTGTCAATCCGATTAAACGCCTACTGATCCATTTATATTTTCTCCTCTCCCCACAAACACTACCTCTGGATCCACCCCTGCTTCGGTCTGTTTCATCAACATCACAGGTATAAGAGAATATTGGTTCCAGATTCAATGGTTGAATATTGGTTTCAGATTCTTGAGGATGACGTTAAAGAGTCTGACATTTTCAAGTTCATAACTTAGCAATATGTAACTGCTACATATTTAATAGATTCATGAGTATATTTTATTTGATTGCATGATTAAAATAAGGTATGAGGAATTAGTCAATGGGGGACATTACTCCAAAGCCGGGACAGGATTGATTTACGGGCGAAATACAAGGAGCCGCTGGAAGGCGGTGATGTATACCTCATTCCTGAGGAAGGCAAATGAAGAGAAATCGGCCATACTCTGAGTGGCTATGAGGCCGCCATGATCCCATCACTCACAATAAAACTCGCATTCGTTATAATTTGAACCTTTGTAGGCCTAAGGTACCTTGTGACTGTGACGGGGAATTTTTCTCGCCCCGGGGACCTAGGCCCCACTAATAGCTTGGAATGGTCCTGGGGTGCTTTTTATGCTTCGCCTCCTATTGAGTAAATCATAGCTACATCAGCTATATATTTCAGCCCTCTCCGATAAATTGGTAAGAATTAATCTTGATATAGCATGACAAACGTCCAGCATTTAAAATCACTAATCAACATTTAAGCTAACAGATTAGTACATAGTTCGTTTATATTTCTAAAATATAATAAATATTGAGGAAGGAAGTACTATTAGTTTGAAGTAGAAACCGGTTCATTATTTTTTTTTATTTAAATATTTATTTATTGCTATTTACAACTGTACATTTTAATACATTTAGTAAATCTTATCTCAGTTAAATTGGAGTATTACAGGCGTGTAGAGAAACTACCCATTAGTACTCTAATGACGTTTTACATTAGCAGGTCTCGTGACCATCTTCTTTTCAGCCACCTCGGAGGATTCTCAGGAATGAAAGAGGAAGCAAGGCTAGAAACTAGTGGGCTTGGGTGGCTAGGGAGTTTATAATGGAAGGAGTGATATCTGGTTCGAGCTAGATCGGTTACATGTGGAACATTAAGGTCTTTATGTATGATTTTATTTGTGACAAAATAAGGAGCATTGAGGATTTTACGAAGGATTTTGGATTGCAATGATTGGATACGAGAGGAATTCGAACGTTTAGTGGAGCCCCAAAGCTCAACTCCGTATGTCTAGATTGGCCTTATTACAGTCATGTAATGAATTAGACCGTTTGTCTAGTAAGTGCTGTAAAAGTCGAAATCGACGTGGTTTCCTGTCTTTTCAGTCTTGTGTGAGGATTCGAGGTTATAGGTTTGTCCAGATGTAGTCCAAGGTATCGGATCTGTTCGACAGGGGTAAGATAAACATTATTAAAGGAGACTGTAGGGCAGTCGGTAGGTTTACGACGAAGGGTAAAGGTGATTTGATGGGATTTGTTTGGATTTATTTTAATCCTCCAATTACGACACCATTCTTCGAGGGCTGTGATATGGGATTAGAGTTTTGGATGCAATCAAAGAGTTCGGTTCATTATTTAAAATGGGGTTTTACGTCTGAGAGGAATTATTTGAGTATTTTTACTTTCACTTAGCTCTATATGGAATGTATCGTAAGGGAAAGTTTTGAGTCTAAATTACCAAGTCTTGCAAAACCGTCTAGGTGTGCGCGTGTAAACAGTCTAGCTCAAAAATGAAAAATAAGAAATTGAAATTTCTTACTTTATGTAATCTTATTATTGTTTAAATAAAATAAATTTTATCCCAAATTAAGTCTCAAATCAATCTATATTTCTTTATAAGTCCAACGTTTCGGACAATTCGGTCATCCACAAGGACAATCTTAAATATAAATTTAGAACCACATCAATTTAAAAAGAAACTTTATACAGGCTAATAATTAAATAGGATAAAATTTATTTAATTTAAATTGAAATTTCTTATTTACGGCAACTTTTTCAGCGAAATCGACAAGCTGAAAGAGCCACTGTATTGGATCGACTTCACACATCAAAATGTATCTACTGATTTTGATTAATCTCGATGAAGCAATGTGCAATTAAGTGTTCTTTAATACCCTATTGGTCTTATATTTAAGTTCGTCATAAATACATCATACAATCAGCTGATCGGCTCAGTTAGCTGACATCGAAGTAACAGCTGACTCAGCCGTAACTCCCCCCCACTATTTTACGAACAATCCTTGTAAACTAATACAATATAATATAATAACATAGAAAACAAAAAGAAGAAAGGAAAACTATTTACAATAAGCATAAAATCCTATACACATATCATACTAAATACTAACAAGCTCTCAAGGTCGGAAACTGCCTTTCTTAAGTCCTGGGCGGTTGCGTGCGGACTCCGATCCATTCCAGCGTCGTGGAATGACCTTCCGCTAAAGAGACTTTTGGTAATGGCTCCATCTCCTGGTTGACTGCAGCTACAGGTTCGTTGTCAGCCGCTAGAGGTTGGTTGGCTGCTGCTGGAAGTGGGTTGGTGAAGTTCTGACCCTCGATGTTTAGAACTGCTGCTCTCACTATTCTGTAACCTGCCATCAATCAGAGAGAAAAGAAAAAAAGAACAAAAAATTTTTTTCTTGAGACTAAAAATTGTTCCGGTATCCAAATATCCCCGGGTTTCGGCACCAGTGTTAGCAGGTTCGAAAACTGAAGAAAAGGAAAAAAGAACCAGTAACGACACTCCCGGTTGCAACTGAAACACTACTTTATTTATTTATTTATTTTTTTTATTTTTTTATTTTCGTACCCTCCATTAATTAGGAAAAGGAATTAAGGTACATGAAGTATGTATGTACAAGTTTTTATCCTTTTTCTACCATAGGTATTTTAAGGTTTAATTAATTTGTACACTGTATGTGCAGAGTCGTCGGCGCCAAGTGCGCGTTGATACTATGTTGAGCGGGGAGGGTCCGCTTTGCTGGTGGTGGTGCTATTAGATTTAGGTTGCAGAGCCCAAACCTCTTCCCACGG
>NW_027108206.1:1139104-1143700 GCF_000696795.3 Halyomorpha halys
GATCGGGGTCAAACCCATACAGCACAAATTTCTTTGTGCGCTTAGTGCCACGTGGTGCATAAGTGTGGAATCTTACCTCACTATGCTGTTTGAAGAGCTCGACGGCCTCCTTGTGATCAGCCTCGGATTCCAGATATAGCCGCGTTTCCCTGGCTGAGTTATTGGTGGTGAAACGTGTCACGTTCACCGTTGCCAGCATTTCACGCACCGACATCAGTGAGAGTGCGGGAGAGATTATGATTGGCGGGGGTGGCCTGGGTTTGGGCCCCGTGGTTACATCACTGGATGTTGCTGCTTCCCTTTGTTCTTTTAATTTGTCGAACATTGTAGGTTCGGCAAAGTTTGGTGTTTGTTCAATATTAGTTCTGAGTCGAAAAGCCTTTTTTCCTCTGGCTATCGACCACGTGGTGGTGTCATCAGTGGGGGGCCTCTTCTCACCACGATTGCGGGTATTTTCTTCAACTCCGTCCATCGAAGTTGGCGGAGCGTCTGCTCTACTGTGCATAGCCTCTTCCACAGCGGCCATCGAACTGGAAGTACTAGGCTGGGGAGCAGCCTTAGCTTTCGGCATGGTCTCGCTTGTTTGGCCGGCTATCTGGGGGCGCAGCGCTGAGGGCGGTCGTTTTTTAAACGGCCAACTGCGCAGGGCTGGCTGCGTAGTCCCCGCCAGGGATGCGGGCGCTGCGGTCTGGCACTGCGGGTGAGCACTACAGAGCAGGAACTGCGGAATGGACACTGCGGACGGCACTGCGAACTATCACTGAGCTACCGTGTTGCGGACCGTAACGAGGACACTAACTAACCGAGAGCTCTGTTCACAACGAATGTCGAACACAGACTGACGACTCTACTTTATTTATCTCTGCGTTCCTCTATATATATCATACAATCAGCTGATCGGCTCAGTCAGATATCGAAGTAACAGCTGATTCAGTTCGTAACTTATGTATCGGTATAGTTTAGAACAGGTTGTATTGAGAGTATGGTAATTATTTATGTGTAGCATGGATTATTGTTGATTAGTTTGATATATAAATTCTGAATTCTTTCCAGTTGTCTATTATATCTTAAAACATATTGAACACCAAACGGGTGAAGCATATGTGAACTGTGGTTGAAATACTGATTTATATAGGATTAATTTATTTTAGAAACTCAATTTGGATTTTTTTTTCGTTAAAATATGAGAGTATTTGATGACGATAACACAACCTGGAATCTTGTTATTGATACTGAGTGATCTAAGACTGGCGACATTACCCGCGCCTAGGAGCAGACGGACCGAGCATTCGGAAGCTACGACTTAATTACGACGGCGCAACGCCTACGACAGGGACCTGCCACCTCGCCCTAATGAATGTGAACATTGTATTTATGGACTCGTTCCATTTAAATGCTTTAATGAGATAATTTACATCCTCCATGCTCTACGTCTTCATCTCCTCTCCCTTAATGGTCCTGCTGCATCTAATTGATTCTCTTATGTGCCTCATCAGACTGACTGAGAGTAGGTCGCCCACTTTCATTTTCCTGTAATACTAATGGTAAAAATGTTTTAAGCACAGTGATGTGTGTTTGATCAGTTACTATACTGATTAGTATTATTTTATTTTTCAACTGATACACCTTTAAACTTCTCAGTCCATGATATTGCCATAGACGTATAATAATTATGATCTCCAATACAAGGAGTTTTCACTAACAAATGAAAAATTTTTTTACATTGCCCAAATAACATTTAGTTAAATATCAAATTCTTAGTCTATATTTATCAACTGTTTTTAGAATATTTAGCTTGGAGAGGAACATGGCTAGATAACTAGGATGGGAAAAAACGGTAGTATAAGCCGCTTGAATTGTACTAGACCACCAGCCCGACGATCAGTCGCTTGCTTCATTCATTGATTCAGAAACAGGCTTGAGTGGTTGTGGAATTTATAATAGGATAATTAGTGTTTTTTTTATTACGTGGTACAGCAAGTATGACAATAAAAAAACAAACTATCATCAAATCTTATCCTAATTTAATACTTGTACTACAGATGATTATCATAATCGATTTATAAGTATCATAATCAATTATTTTTCGAACAATTTTTTTTTTTTGCGTGCAAGTGCGTGATAGTCAGTCGCCAAAAAATATTTAAGTTGTTCTGCCCAATCCCAGCCCCTCTTGAAAGAGGTTTGTCAGTTTAAGGCCATTGAACGCTGAAACGTATCTTTTTCTTGAAGATATATTTGGAAGCTGGAACAAATTAATTTTGAATGCATATATTTTTTTTTTACTTTTCATTTTTATGAATATATTTGAATTTCTTTTTCGACTACTGTTTAAAATTTTCGATTTGGCTACATTTAATTATAATTTTTTGTAATAAATTGTTATGCACCTTTTTTTAATTTTTTATATCATCAGCTATGTTATATATAAACTCTCGTAACATGAACATTTATATAAGTTAAGTATCGGCGAAAGCCAAATGTCAAAAAAGAGAAGAAGGAATAAGATGTAACACGTGTGAACTGCTGTAACATACTAACTTTATTGGGTTCGGTACATCTCTTTATATACATGCGATCAGCTGATCTCCTCAGTCAGCTGACATCGAGGTAACAGCTGACTAAGGCTGTAACTTATACATATATATAATATATACACTTAAACGAAAGGAGATAGCAATTATGGCTACTACAATGGTGTTTTGTTATCTCCAAGCAGTTCGATTATTAATGAATCAATTGATAGAATCGATTGTGAGGCACTGTCGACAGTCGATCATTCCTATTGTGTGCTACAATATATGTTGACTACCTATTTTATAACTGTTTTGCCCGCTGAAGAACTGCCAATGTGTGTAATTATTCAAAAATCCTATTATGTAAATTATTCCCTTTGTAGTGGTTCAGTATCTATCTGCGTCTAGGCTGTCAGCATGGGGTAACGCCGCCTATTAATCGATTTCACATTGATAAGTCGATGTAATCTCAGGGATACGATAAAAATCTTTTGTAAAGTAAGACGGTCGCCGAAGGAGGGAATAAATTCCTACAAGAAAGGATAAGACCGGACTCCTGCGGTCTACTAATAAAGCTGAAGGACAATTAAATATATCAACGGGTGCGACAGAGGGATCGCTTTCACTAGTGGCGACGTATTTGTTAAGAGCACAGCGGGCTCCAGGTATCCGTCCTCTGCTGGAATTAATCAAGAGACAAATTGCTCCTCCAGTATCATAGCTTGCTTGAATCCATCCGGGGAAAAAATATAAGAAAAAAATTTACAGGATAGCGTTCCGGGGGTCAGTGCCTGATGCCTATCAGTGACCTGGGATATCGGCAAGGGCGCGGAGAATTCTATTAACGGTAGGTTTAGCGGCTGATTTTCCGAAACATTATTTTTCTACACCTCTAACATACTAATACAATAAAATTACAACTATGTTAATCTTATCATTATTTAAATACAGGTTAGTCTCACGCACTAAGAAAATTGTAGTCAATAGAAGGGAATGTTTGGGCCACAGCCTGGTAGTTCTAGGAACCCCCTTACACTATGCCCAGATTAGACTAGGTTCTACGGATAGTTAATTTGGGGCTTTAAATACTGTGTTGGTAGAGAATAAAAAATATAAATATATAATTGAAATATTCCTGTATAAGGATGAGGGACAAAAAAGATAAAGTAATAAGTGGAAGAGAGAGAAAGAAAAAGGAAAAAAAAATCACTAATAATATGATTGATAAAATAAAGAATAAAGTAAACAATATTTAATATAAAAATACATTATACAGAAGAAATAAAATAGAAGAAAATATAAAAGATAGAAAACTACAGGAAATGATAAAGTGCTTAATAAAACAGAAACAAAAAAAAACATAGGAAAACTTGTTTAAAAGATAAAAATATATTAAAACAATAAAAGGAAAATGTAATGAGAAAATAAATGAAAATAAAAAGATACTAATTGGATATAGAATACTACAAAATAAAACTAACCTAATGAGCTCTGGATAAAAAACATTAATAAATAACTATGTTATATTTAAGTGGTGATTACATAATACTATTGGTTTTAATTAATATTGGAACTGGTTAATTACTATTACTATTACAATGTGGGTGAAGAACAGAAACAGAAAGATATGTCTGAAGAAAAGGTGAGATACTTGCAGGTGAATATGTACAGATTGAAAAAGATAGATATGCAAATAGGTGAAATTGATGAAGAGGATTGATTGAGATGATGAAATAGAGGTGAAATAGAACTGAAGATGTGTGAAGAAAGAAGAAATCAAAAGATACACTGCACACACTCTACTACGTAACACACACTTATCTATAACCCAAAGAGGTTGCCAGTGCAGTAGGTAGGAATTATCTCTGCTAAAAATAACTTAACTGCTCTAAATTTAAGAATGTAAGAAACAAAATAAATGGGAAAATAAAGGTAATTAAGGAAAGGAAGTTGGGTTTAGAATTTATCAAGTTGAGGTAATGGATTAAAAATTGACCTGAACTGGTAGTAAAACAATTTTAAGGTAATAATAATAAAAAAAAAAAAAAAAAAAAAAAAAAAAAAAGCGAAAATCCAAAAT
>NW_027108206.1:1143750-1160281 GCF_000696795.3 Halyomorpha halys
AAAAAAAAAAAAAAAAAAAAAAGCGAAAATCCAAAATGGTTGTAATTAATATTTCCCCCCCCCCCAAATTTTGGTTGAAAAAAATATGACAAATAATTTAATTGTTTCATGAATATGTATCTAATAGTACATCAAAGGAGATTAATGACTAAACAATAAAACTGTTACTAAAAACAAACGATACTAATAATTGTTTGCTACTGATTATGTCAGTAAGCAATAGGAAACCACTAAATGAAGATTTGCAGTATAATGTTCATTCGAAACAGCCCATAATATGGTCCAGTTTGACTAATTAATTGAATTATTTAGGGGAAAAATGATTTAATTATCTGACAGCTGAGAGGCCCAAAAGGCACTATAATAATATTAACTCAATTGTGATATAAATGTTCGGTCCTTGAATTCATTTTGGAGGAGCTGCAAAGATTAGCGAAACCTGAACATGAAGATATTTTGGCCAAAATTTTCCCCACTTATGTGATATTGTTCTGACTTGAATATACCAAATTTCAATTCAATTGAACCAAAAGTGGCTGCTTCAGGTCCCAAATGTCGTGGGGGATGCCTATATCTAGGTAAACCAGACATCTTGGAAACTACTTATTACAGGGTTCACAAAACGGATATAAATGCACCCTCATGTTACTCCAATTATCTTCAATACAATATAAAAATACATTATTTTCAGGGAAAGTATATCAAAAAGTAAACTTCCGAATTCCAATACCTCTCATTAAATATTTAAATAATTAAGGCGTTCGGTCGTAAAACAATGGTAACAATGAAAACTTCTACAGTGTTCAATTTTTCTTAATTAAAAGGTTTTACCTTCAACCTGCAATCACTCGCCATAAGTTAATATCAACATTACGTTTTTAACGAAACATATTTCAACAATGTTTCAAAAGCTGGTGATGACCAAAATTTCAATTCAGAAAGAAAATTCAGTTACTATATTTTCTTGGTGAACGCTTCTGTTATAAAGAAACTGTTACGCACACCTTAAATAACAGCATGTAAGTTGTGATCTCTTTGGAAAGTACCTCTATGCACTCCCAGCCTGCCTGACTGAGACTACAGCGCTTGTTCTTTTCGTTTGCTCTGCTTTAATGTACATATATATTACTTAAATAATTTCGATTTAAATTATTATAACTGAGTAGTAGTAGTTTAGTTCATCGATACAGTGCATGTACAATCAACTAATCTAACACTAGCTTAGTATATTATTTCTTTCCATTTTGGTTTATCTCTCTTTGTGTTTTACCTTTTCCTGTAAAAGGTATAAAATATATTACTATATAGCACAATGCTCTTTTTAGTTTGTAATTAGTTTTAAATCAGTCATTACGTATATAGTTATTCATCTAGTTTGTTTTTAACCGAAAACCTTGCTGCTGCATGCTTGGAGAAAGGAGTATAATCGAGGAGGTAAACTGAAGACTGAAGCCAAAAAGGTGGGCCTTGTGTGCCGGTCAGGGGCGTGGCAGAGGAGGCGGGGAATAATTTGAGGCAATCATTGCCCGCCTTCCTATTATCCTCAACATAAACCTTCTTTTCGTGGGTGGTGCCTTTTTGGCTTCACTTTAGCTTTGAAGGAGATTAGGATTATACCATCCTTCTGGTGAATATTTATGATTTGCTTTTATTTCTGTATATATTACTTGATGAATAAATTTATTATTTCTGTGTAAAGGTATTTATTATTAGTATTTAGTATTTATTTATTTAATGAACTATTTCAAGAACCTTTACTAAATCATATTTTTTGTAATTTATTTCAAAATCTAAGATAGGAAATTAAATGCAATTAAAAAAAAAAAAGTACAAACAATAAGTCATCTTTTGATGAGGAACTTACAAAAGGAGGGAGATAAGGCTTGAAGTGACCCAGACATCGAGTGGCAGGTCTACCTGCGGCGCCGCCCAATGCAAATACCCAGATGGACTCCTGCATGCAGAACACAAGCTTGCATGCATACAAAGGCTATAATAATCCCGTATATAGTCAGGCAGCTCAACTAGAGATTGGGATTGCAAACAAAAAAACATTCTGTTTTAAATGGGTGTCCATGTTTATACCCTTATCGTACTATCGTACAATTTTTTTTTTAGAAAATGAAGACTTAATCATCAGATCGAAATGATGTGCGACATCACTTATCTATTCTATAAAAATAGATATTAGTTTGTTGGTATTTTATGCGCCTGCCGTGTCGTTCATCCGATTGTGTTGGAGCTTTTTGCTAAATGTTCAGGATTTTCCCGGGAAGGTTCTCGTACAAGAGCCCAAGAGGAGAAAAAAGGCAGTTATTTCACCCCGATTTTTTATTACTTAATTGAAAACTAGGTATAATTACTAGTTATAATTTATGAGTCTGTCATCGAAGATAAGTATTATAAACTTCTTTATAGTAAGTTAAATTTTCTTTATTTTGAGTGTTGGCAGACATATGTGCTTCTTATGGGTTTAGAGATATATTTTAAGGCCATAAACTACTTTATAGTACATTAAACTACCTTTAATTTGATTGATATTAGACATCTGCCCGTTACTTAGTTCCTGAGATATAGATTTCTCAAAATAAATTAACTAACGATATTTCAGTATATTTTCATGAAATGTTGCTTTTAAAAGGCTATATCTCGAGAACTATTGGACGTAAATAGCTCTATTAGGAGTAATATTTCAGCAAATTTACTCTTCTTTAAATAATGTTCATTTAGATTTTCTTTTAGTTGTTGGTACTTTTTAAGATATAGAGCTCCGAATGAAACACTAATGCTTTTTTAAGGTTTTGAAATATCCGCTATTTTTTATTCCCCCTACCTATACTTGGCAGACTCATCAGTTTTTACTAGTAATTATACATAGTTTTCATTAAAGTAATCAAAAATTGTGGTGAGATAACTGCCTTTTTCCCCGGCTCTTGTACTATTATTGGTTAGTCTGTTGTCTATGGCAAAAAAAGGGTTATGGACAAAATTAAGCATTTTTGCCTCATAGCTCAGAAATTTTTCACATTGATTTATTTGGAGTATTTTTTTTTTCTGCCCATGACCATTGTTTATATGATCGTTCATAATTCTTCTGCATTTTATCCCATTTCTGTATTAATGCAACCGTTGTCTGCTCTTTAATGCAACCGTCGTCTGCTCTTTAATGCAATCGTTATCTGCTCTTTAATGCAATTGTTGTCTGCTCTTTTAACCTACATTAATAAAATTTAGTTAGCCGTAATAAGGGCTAATGGTTTCAAATAAAGAATAACTTTTCAAAAATTTTATTTCTTCGGTTCTAATCTGTTTATTTCGATTCGGATTGTGTCCTTTGGTGCAGTTTATGGAGCCCTAAATCACGGCCAAGTTTAGTGCAGTTTGTTGAAGTTATTTATTCAATTTTATTTATTTATTTATAGTTCTCCCAGGCTCCTGAAAAGCACCCTTGTTTTACTCTACTATAACTGAGATTAAATTTACTAAATGTATTATAACGTACATTTGTAAATAGCAATAAATAAATTATTAAAAATATATCTGTTTATTATATACTAAATACATATCATAAAAAAATAATTAAATAATAATCCAATGTGATAATAACTAAATTTATTAATTTATATCAAAATTACAATTCTATTCAATTGATCTATCTACATCCATATATGTAGAATTTGTGAAGCATTACTGGTTCTGCTAGTTAAAAATATAAAATGATGAATTGGCTGATATCGAAAAAAATGCATTATGTACATTTAAAATTCCTTTTTTATTTTTTAAAAGCTTGTAAAATTCATTTTTCACTAAAATTGTAAAATATTTTTAGCAAGCTGTCTAAGTATGAGGAATTTGGGATCATACTCTTTCTTCTCACTTATTTATAAAGCTTTTAAAATTTGTTGTTCGCTGCAAAATTATAAATATATCTAATTTGATCTAGAGTTCCTCATGTCTTCCTGCCATATGCTACTTGGTGTCATACATGCAAAGGTGCATTTCATGCGAATCAATCCAATTCCTTAGAAAATATCATTTAAGCGACCGTAGCTTATTGAGGAAGCTTACACACAAATGTTATTCGAATTTAAAGTGTAATGTTTTTATACAGTGCAACTGTTGTTAAATAACCATGACACTGTCATCTTCCGGTACTTCGTTATTCGGTAATTCGTTGATTCATATATATTTTTTACTCTTCCTATCACCATTTGTCATCACCCTCTCACACGCTTTCTTCTTCTAAAATTTTTCTACTTTTAATTTTTTTATTTTCACCCTCTCGTAACGTTTTCTTTATAAAAAAACACTTAGTCATTGTTGTAACGGCTTTTTTAATTCTGAGTTTGCCCGTCATTAGCGCAGTATCCATTAGGCGTTTGATCTTCCAGCGAACAGGTTCGTTTTATTCTTTTTTTGTTTTCTTTCCCCTTTCTTTATTTTACTCTTACCCCTTATTTTCTCCACTTTTCTCCATTTTCCTTACCCGCGTTATAAGTTTTGTTCACTATACTTATAATTTGCCTCTTTATCATCTATTATTGTTACATATATTTTCTTCCTCTCAATTTCCATATTTAAATTTTAAATTAATAATAACTAATATGTTCATACTTCTTTGCATTATATAACTTCATTTTTATTTCATTCCCCTAATTATGTTATTTTACCCACTTTCTCAATTACCTATGTATACATTTTATTTCCCGCTTCTCTCATCACTTCATTTTATTAATTCTATTTTGTAAAATTATTCATTTTATGTGTAAAATTATTCTGTTTATACTTCCTTTTTATTTTTTTATTTTTCTATACTTACTGTGGTTGTTATCTTGTTCTGTTTTTAGTCCTGAAGAAGGCTAGAAACTCTAGCCGAAACGTTGGCACATTAAAATATGGAACTTATTTGTGTTTTTCATTGACCGCACCCCCAACCATCTTCTCCTCATTCATCATCCACGGTCAACTATCTCTCATAATTATGTAATGTTTTTACGATTTTGGCAATGAATTTTAGGGGTCTACATAGCATCATTTCCACGAACCTGAACAGACCTCATTCCGTGATCATGTATACATGACCAGAGTTGGACCGAAGCCTAAAAGATATAATGGAAACATCCCGTAGAAAAGAAGGGGGCGCAGACACTATCAGAGAGTACTATCTCCGAAATGTGTAGATCTATGGTGACCATTAGGCCAGGGCTGATATATACCTGTGCCTCTTGGTAGACCGTCATATCTTATACCGGCGTCCAATTTGGTTTTTAATCCTCGGTATATGTCATTGTTTTTTTTATTCTTTATAACGTCTTCATATGGTCCCTGTTAGGACGATGCGATTTGTCACGTCAGTCCTCGGTAGCGTGTTGCTTCCATCTCTTTTATTAAATATTCTTCCTCTTTTTGGAATATTTAAATTTTTCTCCGGTCTCCGCTACAAGAAGTACTATTAATGATCACTGAGGTGGCCCCTTCTTCGAATTGTTATATATTATTATTAAGTATTAGTTAGATGTTATGTCTAATATAATAGCGGTTTAAAAGCGTAAAACTTCGATATAACTCTAAGGGGAAGATTATTTCATCAGTTATAATGAGGGAATGACACATTTCGTTAAGAAATGGTCAATATAAAAAGAAAATCAAAAGTTAAATTAAGTTGTGATCTCTTTTATTAAGCTGTTATTTATTTATGGAAATGGTTCCATGGATAATGGGTCCACAGCCTTGGTTGTCCTAGATTACACTGGATTAATTGAATTAATAGTTCAATTTTTTTTCTACCTCAAAAGATTATGGAAGGCAAAATATTAACCTATTTTCTATCATTTACCTATATTCATTTTATCATCTGTTTATGGAAAGCAAATCCACGAGTTGAATTTGGAACGTCAGGTCCGAAATGGAATCAAATGCAAAAATGATTGAGATACATCATTGATTAGAAGAGTAACAGAGACCTTAATTATGTATAAAGGAATGAGCCAAATAAGGATTTAATCTGTACTTTCAAAGACAATGTTGTTCTAGCTGCACAAGATCTTTTTATTTATTTATTTATTGATATTTACAACTGTATAAAAAAAAAAATACAACAAGTAAATTTGATCATAATGACATAATGATATGATACAGGATGTAGAGAAACTACCCAGTAGTAGAACTCTAAAAACAGTTTACAATATAAGGTCACGAGGCCATCTTCTTTTCAGGCGCCTCGGAGGATCGCCAGGAATGGAAGAGGAAGCAAGGTTAGAAACTAGTGGGTTTGGGTGGTTAGGGAGTTTATTATGGAAGGAATAATATCGGGTTCGGGCTAGATCGGTTACATAAGGAACATTTAGGTCTTTATGGATGGTTTTACAAGATCTTTTAAAATCTATATCTGCACAGCAGAAATGAACACGTAGACATGGGCGTAAATGTGATAAAAAACACACTATTAAAAAAAAATAAAATAAATTAAGTATTAATCAGGATTTTTTCGGAATTTTGAGGTTCAAGGGACGATATGCATTTTATTTTCATCATGAACTTTTCACATTTTATGAAAATTACTAGTAAAATTAAAGTAATATAGATAATATGTTTAATAATTTTTACTTACCGCATATAGTTTATAAATTAAATATATAAAGAATCTTATATCTCTCTATTACTATTACTAACTAAAAACAGTTTACAATATAAGGTCACGAGGCCATCTTCTTTTCAGGCGCCTCGGAGGATCGCCAGGAATGGAAGAGGAAGCAAGGTTAGAAACTAGTGGGTTTGGGTGGTTAGGGAGTTTATTATGGAAGGAATAATATCGGGTTCGGGCTAGATCGGTTACATAAGGAACATTTAGGTCTTTATGGATGGTTTTACAAGATCTTTTAAAATCTATATCTGCACAGCAGAAATGAACACGTAGACATGGGCGTAAATGTGATAAAAAACACACTATTAAAAAAAAAAAAAATAAATTAAGTATTAATCAGGATTTTTTCGGAATTTTGAGGTTCAAGGGACGATATGCATTTTATTTTCATCATGAACTTTTCACATTTTATGAAAATTACTAGTAAAATTAAAGTAATATAGATAATATGTTTAATAATTTTTACTTACCGCATATAGTTTATAAATTAAATATATAAAGAATCTTATATCTCTCTATTACATAAAGTTTTTGTGATCACCGTGTTTTATTTAATTTTACACATAAGGTGGGATAATAAAAATGGGTCGTAAAAATTGAGTTTAAATGGTGAATTGATTTGAGCCATGAGTTCAGTTATGAGCAAAGTTGTTTAATTTATAAAATAACCTTAGTTGTTAGTGAAATTTGTTATAACACTAAGCAAATAAACATGTAGCTCAAAAATAAAAACATTTTGCAATTTATATATGAAAAATACTGAAGATTACTCAATATTTATTATTGGATTAATGAGTAGTTATATTAGTAAAAAAAAAATCTGTTTTGGAATTGTTAAGTAAATCATAAAAAACAAAAAAAATGGTTGATAGTTTGTCAAATTTTGGGTATTATCCAGAGGTAACCTTTGACTATGGTACCAAAATAAGAGAAAATTTGCGCCATAGCCTGGAAAAAAAGCGGTGGACGGGTCACGGAATTTGTTTTGTATATCAATTTTCGGATTTTGCGTATCTTGAACAGTAAAATCTCAAATATTATGGAAGAAGTATTAATTCCTTTTTTACAATCATGGAATCGTGTTTGTTTTGTATATACATATTTTATGAATTGTATCCTTTATAGGGAAGTGAACAGTTCTGGTTGGCATGAATAGGTTCTAAATTGCACTTTGACCTAAATAGTTGTATGTTCCATGTTGAGAGTAGTCTCCAAACAAAATTGAAACCCGTTTTTCTTTAACGTCTTATTGTGTTCGAATGTCAATAGCTCACTAATTCAGTCCCAGAAATTCGTTACGAAGTTTACAATGGCAATTTAATGTAAATAATGAGCAATAAAGAAGGTGGAATTATTGAGCGGACGAAGAGGCAGCCATATACTTGAGATGGTCGAGTAGTCTGCTTTATACCTTGCAGTGGCACTGCGTTCTCCCGATTGAGATATCATCCTTTGTGTCGAGGCGGTCGTAACTTAGGCTCTGCCATCGCCGCGGGATTTGCATCTCTGCTCTCCACAGCTTCTTCAGTCTCCGCCGGACCTGAACTGTCGGCCTCTTTGGGGTGTGCGCGAGTAAAAAGGAGTGCGAGGAATCATGGACGTCTAGGGAGCAACTAATTGGATCTAGAATAACTGCATTCTGGAAGGGAAGGATCCGGCTAGACTTGACTTATTTAAAGTAAATTGGGGATGAGCGCTAAGTTTAAGTGAATGGTAGATGTTACTTTAATGAAGTATTTGAACGTTTTAAAGCGAACTACACATGATTTACGAGGACATTTTAAAATTGCAGTATTTAGATAAATACAAGGTCGTTTTATAGGATAGCATATAATTTTCATTGGTACTAAGTATATTATCCTGTCGAACAGATGTATGCCCTACGTAAACCTAATCCCAATTGATATGAACAACGGCATGGTACATATTCTTCCATTTTCTTTATTTCTTGCAATAGACCACTCTTCTTTGGAACATTTTAGGTCTAACCAAATTCATTTTTTTTTTGTTAATTATTTGGGAGGAGCCTGTTCGCTCCTCTCTGGATCCACCGGTGGTTACAAATCGTTTCCAATTCACACCTTGGTTGTAGGTGTGAATTGGAAACGATTTACAGATTTCATATTTGCGGTATCAATAATTCTCGCAGACAATGTTTCGAAACATTCACCTACCGTTTAAAAGTGTGTTGAACAAATTCCCTGCTTAGTACTCCATCTTGACACTTGGAATCGATGACTACAACTCTTACTTGACAAACGCTCTTAATATTCCATTTACCACAAATTACTCGTATGAACATTGATAGTCGGACCTATTTGGACATATGGAATTGGGCTTTGGAGTTTTGGATATGGGATACTCAACCATATCGAATTCCGACCGAACCGAATTCCTCCCATATTAATACAAGAGCCTAAGAGGAGAAAAAAGGCAGTTAGCTCACCCCTATTTTTGATTACTTTAATGAAAACTATGTATAATTAATAGTCAAAATTGAGGAGTCTGCCAAGTATAGGTAGGGGGAATAAAAAATGGCGGCTGTTTCAAAGCGATAAAAAAAATTAATTTTTCCTTCAGAGCTCTATATGTTAAGAAGTAGCAACAACACAAGCAAACCTAAGAGAACGTCATTTAAAGAAGAGTAAATTTGCTAAAATATTAGCCCTAATAGAGTTATTTACGTTAAATAGTTTTCGAGCTTTTTAAAAAGCAAAATTTCTGAAAAATCTACTGAAAGATTAGTAGTTGGTTAATTTATATTGAGAAATATTGAAGTTAGTTTAATCAGCTATAAAGTAGTTTATGATGCTTATTTTCGTAGGAGTAATAGTTTACATGGAATTTGCTAAAATAAATTGATTTATAGTTGTTCATCAATTTTGACTAGTAATTATACCTCGTTTTCATTAAAGTAATCAAAAATTGGGGTGAGATAACTGCCTTTTTTTCTTCCCGGCTCTTGTACTATATCTATTCCTTAACTTCGTAAAATCCTTGAGGCTCCTTCTTCCGTCAGAAAGAAACTTATCTGTAAAGACCTCAACATCCTAATTGTTGAAGATTTGGCTCGAAATAGAAGTATATCTTCTAATTCCAAAATCCTTAACCAACCAAACCCATAAGTTCTAAATACTTCATCCTTAACTATCACTGATAATCCTCCTAGGCGTAGGAAAAGAAGATGGCCACTGGATTCTCGTTCCTTCCCAAGATTAACATCAGGTGTTCTGACTCAAATATTTATCACATTTACTTATTGTATTCTACTATGTGTTCAAAAAATTGGTTATGATTTTTTTACTATTACTTTTTCCACAAAGCAACATTTTGCTTGTATACAGATATTATTTCCCTTATGTATTGTACGAATTTAATAATAAAGGAGATTAAGAAAAATAAAATGTATTCTATTATACAGTTTAAAATTAAAAAATATATTCAACCTTTGGAAGTATTTGTAATAAATTAATTTAAATCTGCTTATTTCCAGGTTATTTATAGGTTTTTTACACTATTGTTTTTTTCATCGGAGCTTTTTTCCTATAATATATAATTTAATATTTTACAAAAGATATATTTTTGAAAACATATTACTCTTTGAGATCAAATTATTTGTCTATTCTGATGAATATTAAGATTTAATAAGTACAAAAAATAGAAAATGTTCGTTTTATTTATTAAATATGTAATCATTATCAATAATACAAAAATATAAATAATAAATAAAGTCAGAGATTGAATTAAAAATTTATGTTGTTTCCGGTCATCAGTATTCCCTAGATTCCCGGAAGTGAGTCGCACGTGTCCATGTCCTCCTATATCCTATTTTAAAATTCTGCATAATTTAAAAATTTTGTCTCTGTTCTCCTTTTTTTTTTAACGAAACCGTTCTTTCTGATAAGCATTCAGGTGCGTGATATTTTGCCTAAACAGAAAATGATGAATAGATAAATAAAGATAATTCACTTTTCATTCTAAATTCTAAATATTTATGTTTATGCATACAAATATATGTAAATAAACCATTATTAAAATTTATAATCGAAATATATATAAATTTAAAACTAAGCATTAACAAAGTATAAAATTAAAACGTCCACAATACAGCTTGCTCACATAATATTGGTTATTTACAAGTTAACAACAGTTTTATCGCCTTCAGGTAACATCCTCGCTTTTTTATCATGCTAAATTACCATCCGTTTGTCATTAACCTGCTCATTTATGAAAAAAAAACCCTGATTATGATCAAAGATGCTATCAAATATGTTAAAATAATAAAGTATGTTAAACCGAGATAGACATCAAACATATGTATTTCGACTTAGATATCATCTGACCTATCTTTTCATGACATAAATTCAGAGTCCGTTTGTTATTTAATATTTATTTAAGTATTTACTAATATTATTTAGTATTTATTATTACTCCTAAGATAATTAACGATGGATTTGTGTTGTTAATTTTGATTTGTGTCATAAAAGATATACATATATAGAATGCGATCAATAATGTTTTTCCTCTTTCTCTTCAGTATGATTCTATTCCAGAATATCTGTTCCATGGAGCCTCAACTCCTCTAAGAATCCGCCAGTCCTTGCCTTTAAAAACCAATTCAAATCCCTAAGAAACAATTAACCTTCCTAAATCAGTGAACTTCTTATTTACTTCTTACTCTATCTCCTCCTTGAACTACATAACCCAACCAATTAATATTTATAATGAGATGTAACAGTTGACCGTAGATTAATATGAGGATGTGATCAGCAAAAAATACACAAATAAAAAAAACTTATTTATTTTTTAGTGTGAGCTCCAAACCATTATTTCTTTCTCTCACATGCCCCTTCAGGGATTAAATTTTGTTTCATAAGAAATTATAAGTTTGCTAACCAAAAGGTATCTCTCTATTTATTTGATGGTACTCTTGCAACACGCAATAAAGGACAACCGATCGAAATGCACGTACTCGACCTCTGAAGTTGCACACATGGAACCAAGTTTGTTCCTTAACATAAAATGCGAGTGGAAAGATTACATTCGAGAAAAACAACAACATTTTTTCCATTTCCAACATAATACGAAGTTTTCAAACCTTTGGTATTGAGGAAACAAAATATATTAAATTTATTAGATCGAAAAAAAATAAATAACTTCTCTACAAGGACGCGAACATAATCCGCAAATGTTGTGTTTATAGCTGTGTTATTTTTATAAATAACGGTGCGAGGTATGTGCCAATTGACTTGGTAGTATGAAGACATCAAGAGAGACAAATTATTGCACAACGTATCTTATTTAACGTTCTCGTGTGGTGCTAAAAGCACAGCCTGTTAAATCAGTGAAACAACTGACCTGAGTATTTCAGTTTATATTCCACTGTCGCAATTCCCTGTTGAATGGTGCTATAAAATCTATTTCTCCGGGTTACTTTGTAAGTTAAATGTAAAATGTACTGTGGTCTCGAAGGAGTTGTAACTTTTATATAAAATCTATAAATATCCTTAAAATGATGGAATGAATAATTCAAAAGCAAAGAGATATTTTGATGGTTCCGTTCCATTCATTTGTTGCTATTGTTATTAATTAGTAACCTATTATTTCTCTACTTTTAAAAGAACAACTGATTTCGAAGAAAGGTTAACTTTTTATAAAACCATACATATTAGGAGAATTTATAACGTATACCTGGTGTAGCAGAAAAAGCTATAGAACTAATAGTACAAGAGGCGGTAAGAAAAAAGGCACTTATTTCATCTAAATTTTAATTAGGTTAATTAAAACTATATATAATTACTAGTCAAAGTTGATGAGTCTACCAAGCAGAGTGAGGGGGAATACAAAATGGTGGCTATTTCAAAACGTTAATAAAATTAGTTTTTCACTTGAAGCTATTATCTTTAAAACTACCAACACTGGAAAACGTAAGAGAAAATCATTTAAAGTAGACTAAATTTATCTAAAATAATCCTATTAGAGCTATTTACGTTCAATAGCTCATAAAAAATGTACTCAAAAATCAGTAATTAGTGAATTTATCTTGAGAAATACATTATTATAGTATTTTTTTATGGTATTCAACTTAATAAATTCACAAAATGTTAATTTCTACTTGTTCGGATAAAGTGTTTTATTTTAATTAATTATTTTTTATTTATGATTGTTTGAGAGTGGTTTAGTTTATTATAAATGAACACAATTTTGATCCTTCTTTTTCTCTCAACTTTTTATTCTTTATAATTCTCCAACGTTTCGGCCCTCAGGCCATTCTCAAGGATACAACCTACAAAAATTTTTTTGTTTTTACATAACAATTACATTATTTTCTTCAAACTACACACTGATTTCTTTGGCCATACCTTCAATTCTGATGTCATTTCTTTTTAAAAATCCGAAAAACATTGCAGGCTAATTGCCCTTGTCACATCTTTAAAATAAATTAAACATTAAAATAATATCATAATTACTTCATAAATTTTTGTTTTTAAATAGATTTCTATACTTACATAACTTATTTTATTAAATTTGATATCCTAGATTTAAAACTTATTTTACAAAAAAAAAGTATATATTAATTATGGATTTTAAATATAAGCAAAATAAGTTTAAAAATGAATATTAATCTAATATATTAAAAATCTAAATTAATGACAAAAAAGTTATTGTCATATGATAAGGTGATAACAGAGTCCTAACCTGTTGAAGGTAGATTCTGTCTTTAAGTTGTAAATATAAATGAAAGAAGGGAAAGTGGTTAGTAAATAAGTTTTAAATCTAGGGTATCAAATTTAATAAAATAAGTTATGTAAGTATAGAAATCTATTTAAAAACAAAAATTTATGAAGTAATGATATTATTTTAATGTTTAATTTATTTTAAAGATGAAACAAGGGCAATTAGCCTGCAATGTTTTTCGGGTTTTTAAAAAAGAAATGAAATCAGAATTGAAGGTATGGCCAAAGAAATAAGTATGTAGTTTGAAGGAAATAATGTAATTGTTATGTAAAAACAAAAAAAATTTTGTAGGTTGTATATTGAAATAGTAATTTTAAACGTTTAGATGTATATGTTTAAATGAAAACCTCGGCAGACGAAAATGTTTATTGTCGATAAATTTTTTTTCAAAATTAATACTATGTATGTAAAAAAAAAAAACTATTTTGTAATTTTTAGTTAATAACTTCAACGCTAATATAAAGCCCTATAAATCGATATCGTTTATAATGTGTTTTCTATTTATCAGAATTATATCTAAATTGTATCTGTTATTTATAATGCATGATTATAAAAATATATAATTTTTCTTTATACAAATTGATACATATGTTGAATATCACATCGGTGCACAAAATTAAATAAACCCTTTACTTGAGAAACTAATCCTTTTCTTCTATTTGTTTGATCTCGGTAACTTAGTATGAGTATAAAAGTTACCCATAGATCTTTTAATGCCCTAGATCTGGCTAATGTTGAAAGTATGAGTCCAATCATGATATGGAACTTAAATGATTGATTAACTAACAGAATTATCATTATATTATATTTTTTAAAACTGAAAGAATGAATCGATTCATTAAAAATAGTGTGCGAAATAACCAAAAAAAAGTTAACGTTAAAGTGAAAATTAATAGTGGACCGTATGCAATTGATGCAGGATTATGATGGTCTTAAAGGCGGTCAAGAACGGAAATATAAAATGGTACTATTGTTACAGATATAATTGAAGTAATATTAATTGTGATTAAATTGATCTTTTAACAAAATTATCTATTTATTAGCATGGGAATTATAATAACAATAAAGGCTTAGCTATCCCGAAGGTTCGATACCGATACCAAACTACTGTGTGCATACATTTGCACTCCCAAATTTTCAGTCTTGACCCAATCCTCTCATATACGCTTCGGTCAATCTGGACACGCTCATCTTGTTCGCTGTAATGCTGTAACCTGAATAATATTTACCGAATGTAGTTCCCTAAATTCGGCATTGGGTAGCCTTCAAAATTCTCTGGTTGACTTATCCGAAGGCATGAAATTACGGAAATTATTAATGTATATGTGCATATAAGTATGCCCAACAGAAAAGAACATATATCATCGGATTTATGATTTAATATAGCAATTAATAAGTGTAATAGAGATTTGCAACTTACCCGTCACACTTTTGTGAACATGTTTCCGATATCACACAGTCCTCGATTAGGTATAAAAAATTGTTCCCCGACAATAAATCTCGGAAGCCGGTCTTATTAAATTAAAGCTAAGTCAGATGCGCCCTTGTAGTCCGGAGAACACGCATTAAATCAACAGAGAAAAATAAAAAAGTCCCTTAGGAACATTGAGAACAATAGACGGCCAAAGAAAGAACTCTTTATAACTGCCCCTAAAGTGCACTTATAAGACGTTTATATATTTATCAGTCGTTAGTAGATCTCGGCTCCGGGTCGTAAATCTCCGATGCAAATCCACTCCTCTCCCGTCGATACCTCTTCCTCTTTCTTTACTCCCCTCTCTTTAATTACATATTCCAATACCCGCTACTAATTACTTCGTATGAGGACAATTTAAATATACTTAACGAAGCATTCCAAGTACCAGGTAGCAGGTAGGTGTACGGGAGCGGTTCAGGGGAAGTGAACCAAGAAATAAAAAAAATAAGATCTATTACCAACAAGTTAAGAGGAGCGGTTGAAAAACGTTCAAGAGGAGAAGATGTAGGAAGGGGTAAACTGTTAATTTTAATCATCTGTTAAAAATAACAGTTATTTATAAGTGACGAAAGTAACATATTTATATATAAGAAGATGGTCAGGATTGCGGTCAAGAACAAATAGTTTATAACTATTTTAATGCAGGGCTTCATCAGGGCTAAAAAGATACAAAAAAAAATTGAGAATATTACAACAATAAAGTAATTTAAGCTAGGATAAATATTATGTAAAAATATACTGATAAGAAATTACATATAAATAAAAGGAAGGAAGACATAAAATAGTATCAATATAAAATAAACTTGAATAAACAATGATAAGAATAAAAAATAAGTAACAATTGCAAGAGTAAAAGTTTTTAAAAAATACTAAAAATATAAGTTAAAAAAGTACAGGAGATGTACATAAAACAAAAACAATACGGGGGAAAAAAGTATAGATTAAAAAACGCCTAAAAGAATAAATATAAATACAAATAATAATAATGGTATTAAATGATAATAAATGAGCAAAGAACAAATCAAGACGACCTACCTGTTCAAAGCGAACGGTTGAACAGAAGGCGACAATAAAGTGGAAGCGTGAAGGAGTGGGTAGGAGGTGGCAACCCGTTTAACGGCTATATTTCTATTTCAAATACGTCGCGTATACATTACAATATTTATCCTAAATTAAATTACCTTTTTGTTGTAATATTCACAATTTTTTTTGTATCTTTTTAGCCCTACAAAGTGGGGCGAAACGTCGGACATTAAAATAGTTATAAACTATTTGTTCTTTTTTTTGACCGCAACCCAGACAATCTTCTTTTATTTAAATTTTACGGTCAACTATATATACATATGTTACATATTTATATTTATAACATAGCACTGCAACTATATTTTTCGATAAATTATATGAGCTGTTGATAGCAAAGGTGGTCTGTCATTATATTCTCATCTCATTCCAATCAAAAAACAAATATTATTTGATTTATTACTCGGTGAATCAACTTCGAATTTTATTGAATAGTTGGATGTCATCGCAACTGACAAGTTTTAACAGAAAAGTCTGTCTTATTTATTTATAATCTTTAAATTTCTTTCTTGAGACTGGCAATTTTTTTTATAAAAAATAATTCAACACACTATCCAAATTTTAGTCTCAAAACATTTATTTCATTTACACGT